>NC_091353.1:11197366-11216452 GCF_038502225.1 Cherax quadricarinatus
TCTTGGCTGGAAATTTTCAGCACGTTATTTACATCCCCTTTATTTATTCCTGTTTTCCATTTATACACCTCGATCATATCCCCCCTAATTCTACGTCTTTCGAGAGAGTGCAGATTCAGGACCCTCAGTCTATCCTCATAGGGAAGATTTCTGATACATGGGATCATCTTTGTCATCCTCCTCTGTACGTTTTCCAGAGCATTTATATCCATTCTGTAATACGGGACCAAAACTGTGCAGCTTAGTCTAAATGAGGCCTAACCAAGGATATATAGAGTTGAAGAACAACCTGAGGACTTCTATTATTTATACTTCTAGATATGGAGCCAAGAATTCTGTTAGCTTTATTGCGAACACTAATGCACTGTTGTCTTGGTTTTAGATTACTGCTAACCAGAACTCCTAAATCCTTTTCACAATCTGTAGTATTAAGATCTACATTATTTAGTTTATATGTGGCATGGTTATTGTCCTGTCCAACATTTAGAACTTTGCATTTGTCAATATTAAACTGCATCTGCCACTTCTCCGACCATTGCATCAGTCTATTCAAATCATCCTGGAGTGCTCTAGTGTCCTCATTAGAATGAATTGGACGGCCTATTTTGGTGTCATCAGCAAATTTGCTTATGTCGATATTTATTCTCTCTTCTACGTCGTTTATGTAAATTGTGAACAACGGGCCGAACACTGACCCCTGAAGAGCACCGCTTGTGATGTGCCCCCATTCTGATTTCTCCTCATTTATGCAAACTCTCCGCTGTATTTGTCAACCATGCCTCTACCCAGGAAAAAATTTCTCCTCCTATTCCGTGTGCCTTAAGTTCCCTCAATAGCCTCTGGTGTGGAACTTTATCGAAAGCCTTACTGAAGTCAATATACACAATATCATATTCATTACTATGATTTACCTCCTCAAACACCTTAGTGAAAAAAGTTAGTAAATTCGTAAGACAGGAACGCCCCTTTGTAAAACCGTGTTGAGATTCATTAATCAATCTGTGCCTGTCAAGATGGCTACGAATTGCTTCAGCAATTATTGATTCCATAAATTTTCCCACTATGAAGGTAAAGCTTATTGGTCTATAGTTCGAAGCCAAGGACCTGTCACCTGCCTTGTAAATAGGTATTACATTTGCCATTTTCCACTTATCAGGCACTATGCCAGTTTGTAGTGATATGTTAAAAAGATTAGCCAAAGGTATGCTAAGCTCCTCTTTACATTCCTTTAACACCCTTGCAAACAGTTCATCAGGACCTGGGGATTTGTTAGGTTTTAGTTTCTCTATTTGTCTGAGGACCACGTCACTAGTTACCGCAATCTTGCATAGTTTATCATCTTGTTCTACATAATTATTTCAGGAATATCGCTAGTATTTTCCTGGGTGAAAACTGAGAGGAAGTAGGTACTGAGAATTTCACACATATCCTTATCACTGTCAGTGATCTGACCAGAGTTACTCTTAAGTGGGCCAATCTTGTTCCTAATCTTACTTCTGTATACCTGAAAGAACCCTTTTGGGTTAGTTTTTGAATCCCTTGCGACCTTAGCCTCATAATCCCTTTTTGCTTTTCTTATTCCTTTCTTTATTTCTCTCTTTAATTGAATATATTGATTTCTTAACTGCCCATCCCCTCTTTTGATACGCCTATATATGCCTCTCTTTTGACCAATGAGATGTTTTAATCTATTGTTCATCCATTTGGGATCATTTTTGTTAGATCTAATTTCCCTACTCGGAACAAAAGTTGTCTGGGCAGCTAGAACTATGCTCTGAAAAAGTCATATTGGCAACCAAGATCACCTACCTGACCCATAGTCAGGACATCGCACTTTAGCCCACCCAGGTAATTTTTCAGTCCCATGAAGTCGGCCAAGCGAAAATCTGGGACAGAGATTTGATTGCAGTTATTTGGGTAATTCCATGATATATTAAAACTAAGTGATTTGTGATCACTTTCCCCAAGCTCATCATTAACCTCAAGATTATTAATTAGTGAATCTTTGTTGGCAAGAACCAAGTCAAGCAGATTGTTTCCTCTAGTTGGTTCTGTCACAAACTGTTCTAAAGAGCAATCCTAAACCATATCAAGAAAGTCACTAGACTCAAGATTTCCTGTCATATTGTTCCAAACAATTTGTCTAAAGTTAAAATCTCCCATTATCACAACATTTTCATATCTAGATACCTTATGAATTTCGTCCCATAACAGCTTACTGCACTCCCTATCAAGGTTTGGGGGCCTATAAATCACACCCAAAATTAATTTGTCATGTCCCTCGAGAAACTGTGTTTGATGTTTCTAATCTTATATCATGTCTAAGACAACAATTTAAATTTTATCTGACGTACATTGCCACACCACCACCCTTCCTGCTGACCCTATCAGTGTGGAATAATTTATAACCCTGTATGTTGCATTCAGAAGGCATTTCTCTATCTTTCAGGTTGAACCAGGTCTCTGTTATACCAATAATATCTATATTACCTACACTTGCAAGTAATCTTAGCTCATCTATCTTATTTCTTAGACTCCTACTATTTGTATAATAAACCTTAAGGGAGCTAGTCACTCGTTGCCCTCTACTATCCCTCTTTGTTTGTTGATCAATTGATTTGCCATTACTAGCAACTTTATTTTGAATATTGTCTTTTAAACATATCCCTGAGGTATCCCGGTAATAACTGCTGTTTTTAACCCTAATGCTGCAGCATGATTGTTTCCCACAAACACCCATACCTCTATAATCTATCAGTTTAAATTCCTAGACAAGTCATCAATTACCCTCGCAACTGAATTGGCTAATGCAACCACTCCTTCCCCAACATGTCACAGGTGATCATGTCACAAGTGATCATGTCACAAGTGATCATGTCACAAGTGATCATGTCACAAGTGATCATGTCACAAGTGATCATGTCACAAGTGATGTCACAGGTGATCATGTCACAAGTGATCATGTCACAAGTGATCATGTCACAAGTGATCATGTCACAGGTGATCATGTCACAAGTGATCATGTCACAGGTGATCATGTCACAAGTGATCATGTCACAGGTGATCATGTCACAGGTGATCATGTCACAGGTGATCATGTCACAAGTGATAACGTCACAAGTGATCATGTCACAGGTGATCATGTCACAAGGAGTGATCATGTCAAAGGTGATCATGTTACAAAAGAGTGATCATGTCACAAGTGATGTCACAAGTGATCATAAGTGATCATGTCACAAGCGATCATGTCACAAGCAGTGATCATGTCACAAGAAGTGATCATGTCACAAGTGATCATGTCACAAGTGATCATGTCACAAGGAGTGATCATGTCACAAGCAGTGATCATGTCACAAGTGATCATGTCACAAGGAGTGATCATGTCACAAGTGATCATGTCACAGGTGATCATGTCACAGGTGATCATGTCACAAGTGATCATGTCACAAGTGATCATGTCACAAGTGATCATGTCACAAGTGATCATGTCACAAGTGATCATGTCACAGGTGATCATGTCACAAGGAGTGATCATGTCACAAGGAGTGATCATGTCAAAAGTGATCATGTCACAGGTGATCATGTCACAGGTGATCATGCCACAGGTGATCATGTCACAAGTGATCATGTCACAAGTGATCATGTCACAAGTGATCATGTCACAAGGAGTGATCATGTCAAAAGTGATCATGTCACAGGTGATCATGTCACAGGTGATCATGCCACAGGTGATCATGTCACAAGTGACCATGTCACAAGTGATCATGTCACAGGTGATCATGTCACAAGTGATCATGTCACAAGTGATCATGTCACAAGTGATCATGTCACAGGTGATCATGTCACAAGTGATCATGTCACAAGTGATCATGTCACAGGTGATCATGTCACAAGTGATCATGTCACAAGTGATCATGTCACAAGTGATCATGTCACAAGTGATCATGTCACAAGTGATCATGTCACAAGTGATCATGTCACAAGTGAGCATGTCACAAGGAGTGACATGATACATGACACAGCCTTCATTTACAACAGATAACATGATTCAAACACGTCTTCCTGTTAGCCAACGGTGCTACACTTGTTGACTAACAGGTGTAGCACATGTTGTTCATCTGTCAAGTACAGAGGTACACTGCCCACATCTGTCAAGTCCAGAGGTACACTGCCCACATCTGTCAAGTCCAGAGGTACACTGCCCACATCTGTCAAGTCCAGAGGTACACTGCCCACATCTGTCAAGTCCAGAGGTACACTGCCCACATCTGTCAAGTCCAGAGGTACACTGCCCACATCTGTCACGTTCAGAGGTACATTGCTCACATCTGTCAAGTCCAGAGGTACACTGCCCACATCTGTCAAGTCCAGAGGTACACTGCCCACATCTGTCAAGTCCGGAGGTACACTGCCCACATCTGTCAAGTCCAGAGGTACACTGCCCACATCTGTCAAGTCCAGAGGTACACTGCCCACATCTGTCACGTTCAGAGGTACATTGCTCACATCTGTCATGTCCAGAGGTACACTGCCAACATCTGTCAAGTCCAGAGGTACACTGCCCACATCTGTCACGTTCAGAGGTACATTGCTCACATCTGTCAGGTCCAGAGGTACACTGCCAACATCTATCAAGTCCAGAGGTACACTGCCCACATCTGTCAAGTCCGGAGGTACACTGCCCACATCTGTCAAGTCCAGAGGTACACTGCCCACATCTGTCAAGTCCAGAGGTACACTGCCCACATCTGTCAAGTCCAGAGGTACACTGCCCACATCTGTCACGTTCAGAGGTACATTGCTCACATCTGTCAAGTCCAGAGGTACACTGCCCACATCTGTCAAGTCCAGAGGTACACTGCCCACATCTGTCAAGTCCAGAGGTACACTGCCCACATCTCTCAAGTCCAGATGTACACTGCCCTCATCTGTCAAGTCCAGAGGTACACTGCTCCACATCTGTCAAGTTCAGAGGTACACTGCCCACATCTGTCAAGTCCAGAGGTACATTGTCCATATCTGTCAGGTCCAGAGGTGCAGTGCCACATCTGTCAAGTTCAGAGGTACACTGCCCACATCTGTCAAGTCCAGAGGTACACTGCCCACATCTGTCAAGTCCAGAGGTACACTGCCCACATCTGTCAAGTCCAGAGGTACACTGCCCACATCTGTCAAGTCCAGAGGTACACTGCTCACATCTGTCAAATCCAGAGGTACAATGCTCACATCTGTCAAATCCAGAGGTACACTGCTCACATGTGTCAAGTCCAGAGGTACGCCGCCCACATCTGTCAAGTCCAGAGGTATACTGCCCATATCTGTCAAGTCCAGAGGTACACTACCCACATCTGTCAAGTCCAGAGGTACACTGCTCCACATCTGTCAAGTCCAGAGGTACACTACCCACATCTGTCAAGTTCAGAGGTACAATGCCCACATCCGTCAAGTCCAGAGGTACACTGCCCACATCTTTCAAGTCCAGAGGTACACTGCCTACATCTGTCAAGTTCAGAGGTACAATGCCCACATCCGTCAAGTCCAGAGGTACAATGCCCACATCCGTCAAGTCCAGAGGTACAATGCCCACATCTTTCAAGTCCAGAGGTACACTGCCCATATCTGTCAGGTCCAGAGGTACACTGCCCACATCTGTCAAGTCCAGAGATACACTGCCCACATCTGTCAAGTCCAGAGGTACACTGCTCCACATCTGTCAAGTTCAGAGGTACACTGCCCACATCTGTCAAATTCAGAGGTACAATGCTCACATCTGTCAAATCCAGAGGTACACTGCCCACATCTGTCAAGTCCAGAGGTACACTGCCCACATCTGTTAAGCTCAGAGGTACACTGCCCACATCTGTCAAGTCCAGATGTACACTGCCCACATCTGTCAAGTCCAGATGTACACTGCTCACATCTGTCAAATCCAGAGGTACAATGCTCATATCTGTCAAATCCAGAGGTACACTGCCCACATCTGTCAAATCCAGAGGTACAATGCTCACATCTGTCAAATCCAGAGGTACACTTCCCACATCTGTCAAGTCCAGAGGTACACTGCCCATATCTGTCAAGTCCAAAGGTACACTGCCCACATCTGTCAAGTCCAGAGGTACACTGCCCACATCTGTCAAGTCCAGAGGTACACTGCCCACATCTGTCAAGTCCAGAGGTACACTGTCCACATCTGTCAAGTCCAGCTTTGCACTGCTCCACATCTGTCAAGTCCAGAGGTACACTGTCCACATCTGTCAAGTCCAGCTTTGCACTGCTCCACATCTGTCAAGTCCAAAGGTACGCTGCTCCACATCTGTCAAGTCCAGAGGTACACTGTCCACATCTGTCAAGTCCAGAGGTACACTGCCCACATCTGTCAAGTCCAGAGGTACACTGCTCCACATCTGTCAAGTCCAGAGGTACACTGCCCATATCTGTCAGGTCCAGAGGTACACTGCCCACATCTGTCAAGTCCAGAGATACACTGCCCACATCTGTCAAGTCCAGAGGTACACTGCTCCACATCTGTCAAGTCCAGAGGTACACTGCCCACATCTGTCAAGTCCAGAGGTACACTGTTCACATCTGTCAAATCCAGAGGTACAATGCTCACATCTGTCAAATCCAGAGGTACACTGCCCACATCTGTCAAGTCCAGAGGTACACTGCCCACATCTGTCAAGTTCAGAGGTACACTGTCCATATCTGTCAAGTCCAAAGGTACACTGCCCACATCTGTCAAGTCCAGAGGTACACTGCCCACATCTGTCAAGTCCAGAGGTACACTGCCCACATCTGTCAAGTCCAGAGGTACACTGTCCACATCTGTCAAGTCCAGCTTTACACTGCTCCACATCTGTCAAGTTCAGAGGTACACTGACCACATCTGTCATGTGCAGAGGTATATTGCCCACATCTGTCAAGTCCAGAGGTACAATGATCATATCTGTCAAGTCCAGAGGTACACTGCTCCACATTTGTCAAGTCCAGAGGTACACTGCCCACATCTGTCAAGTCCAGAGGTACACTGCCCACATCTGTCAAGTCCAGATGTACAATGGTTACATCTGTCAAGTCCAGAGGTACAATGATCACATCTGTCAAGTCCAGAGGTACACTGACCACATTTGTCAAGTCCAGAGGTACACTGACCACATCTGTCAAATCCAGAGGTACACTGCCCACATCTGTCAAGTCCAGAGGTACAATGCTCACATCTGTCAAATCCAGAGGTACACTGCCCACATCTGTCAAGTCCAGAGGTACACTGCCCACATCTGTCAAGTCCAGATGTACAATGGTTACATCTGTCAAGTCCAGAGGTACACTGACCACATCTGTCAAGTCCAGAGGTACACTGACCACATCTGTCAAGTCCAGAGCTACACTGCCCACATCTGTCAATTGTACAGCTACAGTGCTTCCTTTAAGTCCTGGGATCAAGAGTCCTCCAGCAGATATGAAGGCTGATATGGGCGGCGGCGGCGACTGGCGACGGCGGCGACTGGCGGCGGCGACTGGCGGTGGTGACTGGCGGTGGTGACTGGCGGTGGTGACTGGCGGTGGTGACTGGCGGTGGTGACTGGCGGTGGTGACTGGCAGTGGTGACTGGCGGCGGCGGCGGCGGCGACGGCTGGCGGCCTTCAGGTTCCTCACGACATATGTATTTTGGGTAACTAACAAGTGCCAAGCTCACCTGTTTCCTGCCGCCAGTGTTGGCACTGTCCCTGGCACCACCTGCAGTGCCACAACCCATTATTATACTCATGGGGAAGCACTAAACCCGTAGAGGCACTACCTGCAGTGCCACAACCCATCCTCATACTGACGGGGAGCTGACAGGACAGACAGGGACAGCAACAAGCCGTCACAACTGGAAGTTGACGACTCATATGAGTCACTGAGATGTTAGGAAGTATTTCTTCAGTCAGAGTTGTCAGGAAGTGAAACAATCTGAGAGAGTGATGTAGTAGACGCAGGATCCATACATAGCTTTAAGAAGAAGTATGATAATCTCATGGAGCAGGGAGTGACCTAGTAGCGACCAGTGAAGAGACGGAGCCAAGAGCTGTGAATCGACCCCTGTAACCACATATAGATAAGTACGTACACACACACACACAAGAAAGCTGAAGACATACGCAATTCGCGTATTGCCTAAGTCAGTAAGTGGAGAACACAAGACCAGTGGCTTACCTCTGTAAGTTACATATTAAGATACAATGGTTCAATTTCTCTCTCTCTCTCTCTCTCTCTCTCTCTCTCTCTCTCTCTAATCTTTGGCTAACAACCTCAAGTAGTGTATGTATGGAATACAAAATAAGACGATTAGTGTGTACACATACGCACACACATACACCAAGTACTCTGTACACTGTGTACGTCAGGCCCATACTGGAGTATACAGCACCAGTTTGGAACCCACACCTGGTCAAGCACGTCAAGAAATTAGAAAAGGTGCAAAGATTTGCAACAAGACTATTTCCAGAGCTAAGAGGTATGTCCTACGAGGAGAGGTTAAGGGAAATCGGCCTGACGACACTGGAGGACAGGAGAGACAGGGGGGATACGATAACGACATATAAAATACTGAGAGGAATAGACAAAGTGGACAGTGACAGGATGTTCCAGAGATGGAACACTGCAACAAGGGGTCACAGTTGGAAGCTGAAGACTCAGATGAATCACAGGAATGTTAGGAAGTATTTCTTCAGTTACAGAGTTGTCAGGAAGTGGAACAATCTGGAGAGTGATGTAGTGGAGGCAGGATCCACACAGGATAAAGAAGAGGTATGATAAAGCTCATGGAGCAGGGAGAGAGAGAGAGTAGACCTAGTAGCGACCAGCGAAGAGGCGGGGCCGGGAACTGTGACTCAACCCCTGCAACCACAGTTAGGCGAGTACACGTGTGGTGCCCAGACATTAACAATAACATGTGGGTGAGTCGGGAAGCGTCCAGCAGGGACTGCGTCAAGGTAACTCTGAGAGCTGGTGAATGTTGTGTTATATTGGAAGACTCACAGTGAAGATGATCACACTGGCTGATAGAAGGAAGACACATGATAACCACACACACACACACACACACACACACACACACACACACACACACACACACACACACACACACACACACACACACACACAGGATAACTACATAAACGACATGATCACCACACAGACATGATAACTATATAAAACATGATAACCACGCAGACAGGACAACCACACAGACAGGATAACCACGCAGATATGATAACCACAGACAGGATAACCACACAGACAGGATAACCACACAGACAGGATAACCACACAGACAGGATAACCACACAGACAGGATAACCACACAGACAGGATAACCACACAGACAGGATAACCACACAGACAGGATAACCACACAGAGATCTCTATGACTGCTACAAAGATTTAGTAGTTGTGGTAAGCAGTAACTTGAAGCTAAGACAACAGTGCATCAGTCATCACAACAAAACACTAGGATTCTTGGCTTCATATCAAGAAGTATAAATAAGAGGAGTCCTCAGGTTATACCTCAATTCTATATATCCTTGGTAAGGCCTCGTGTACACTGTGCTGTAGTTCTGGTCACTGTATTAAGGAATGGATGTAAATTCGCTGGATGACGTACTAGGGAGGATGACAGGGGTTGGTGTGGGGTACCTGGAGGGTGCTTCGGGGGTCATCGCCCCCGTGGCCAGGTCCCTCACCAGGTTTCGTTGATCTCATGTATCAGAAATATTTCCTACGAGGCTGAAATTGGTGTACTCGTAACAATAATTTTTAATGGGGTAAGGTGGTAGGCCAGTGGAAGGCTTCGGTCAGATGACTAAAAGCTCCAGTTGTGGGTCATCATATGACGTAAGACCCGCTTCAGGAAACACTTGTCCTGTTTCCTGATATACCTTACCCACCCTAACCCAACCCAACCTAACCTAACTTAACTTAACTTAACTTAACCTACCCTAATCCAACCTAGCCTAAGCTAATGTTTGCTACGAGGACAGACTGAGAGCACTGAAGCTACACTCTAATACGGCGCACAATTTGGGGGACAATATGATTGAGGTGTATAAATGGAAGACAGGAATAAATAAAGGGGATGCAAATGTGTTAAAATCTCTCTGTTTGTTTGTTTGTTTGTCTGTTTGTTTGTCTGTCTGTCTGTCTGTGTCTCTCTCTCTCTCTCTCTCTCTCTCTCTCTCTCTCACACACACACACACACACACACTTGTTCTTCCTCTTCCTGACTATTATATATAATGTCAGTTTACACATGTTTGTGTACACGCGTGCGTGTGTGCGTTTATGTTGTGTGTGTTTATCTGGATGTCCTTACCTAAAGTGAAAGTCAAGTTGGCAGAGTCATCACTGTGTGTGTGTGTGTGTGTGTGTGTGTGTGTGTGTGTGTGTGTGTGTGTGTGTGTGTGTGTGTGTGTGTGTGTGTGTGTGTGTGTGCGTGCGCGCGCGCGTGTGTGAAGGGGTTGAGTCACAGCTCCTGGCCCCGTCTCTTCACTGATCGCTACTAGGTCACTCTTCCCGTTCCATGAGCTTTATCATACCTCTTCTTAAAGCTATGTATGGATCCTGCCTCCACTACATCACTCCCCAGATTATTCCACTTCTTGACAACTCTGTGGCTTAAGAAATAATTACTAACATCCCTTTGACTCGTCTGTGTCTTCAACTTCCAACTGTGTCCCCTTGTTGCTGTGTCCAATCTCTGGAACATGCTGTCTCTGTCCACCTTGTCGATTCCTCTCAGTATTTTATATGTCGTTATCATATCCCCCCTATCTCTCCTGTCCTCCAGTGTTGTCAGGTCGAGTTCCCTTAACCTCTCCTCGTAGGACATACCCCTTAGTTCCGGGACTAGTCTTTTTGCAAACCTTTGCACTTTCTCTAGTTTCTTTACGTGCTTGGCTAGGTGTGGGTTCCAAACTGGTGCCGCATACTCCAATATGGGCCTAACGTACACGGTGTACAGGGTCCTGAACGATTCCTTATTAAGATGTCGGAATGCTGTTCTGAGGTTTGCTAGGCGCCCATATGCTGCAGCAGTTATTTGGTTGATGTGTGCCTCAGGAGATGTGCTCGGTGTTATACTCACCCCAACATCTTTTTCCTTGAGTGAGGTTTGTAGTCTCTGACCAACCTAAACTGTACTCCGTCTGTTGTCTTCTTTGCCCTTCCCCAATCTTCATGGCTTTGCACTTGGTGGGGTTTAACTCCAGGAGCCAATTTCTGGACCAGGCCTGCAGCCTGTCCAGATCCCTTGGTAGTTCTGCCTGGTCCTCGTCCGACTGAATTCTTCTCATCAACTTCACATCATCTGCAAACAGGGACACTTCGGAGTCTATTCCTTTCGTCATGTCGTTCACAAATACCAGAAACAGCACCAGTCCTAGGACTGACCCCTGTGGCACCCCACTCGTTACAGGCGCCCACTCTGACACCTAGCCAAGTACCATGACTCGCTGCTGTCTTCCTGACAGGTGTTCTCTGATCCACTGTAGTGTCTTCCCTGTTATCCCTGCCTGGTCTTCCAACTTATGCACTAATCTCTTGCATGGAACTGTGTCAAAAGCCTTCTTACAGTCCAAGAAAATGCAATCTACCCACCCCTCTCTCTCTTACTGCTGTCACCTTGTCATAGAACTCCAGTATGTTTGTGGTACAGGATTTCCCGTCCCTCAACCCTGCTGGTTGTCGTTGATATGCACATTCATTTCTAGGTGCTCCACCACTCTTCTGATAATCTTCTCCATGACTTTTATAATAAACATGTTAGTGACACTGGTCTGTAGTTTAGTGCTTCGTGTCTGTGTCCTTTTTTATAATATGTGACTACATTTGCTGTCTTCCATACCTCAGGTAGTCGCCCTGTTTCAAGAGATGTGCTGAAGATTGTTGTTAGTGGTACATACAGTGCCTCTGCTCCCTCCCTCAGGGCCCATGGAGAGATGTTATCCAGCTCCATCGCCTTGGAATATCTAGCTCACTTAGCAGCCTCTTCACTTCTTCCTCGGTTGTGTGTACTGTGTCCAACACTTGGTGGTGTACCCCACCTCTCCGTTTTTCTGGAGTCCCTTCTGTCTCCTCTGTGAACACTTCTTTGAATCTCTTGTTGAGTTCCTCACATACTTCTCGGTCGTTTCTTGTTACCTCCCCTCCATCGTTCCTCAGCCTGATTACCTGGTCCTTGACTGTTGTTTTCCTCCTGTGGCTATACAACAGCTTTGGGTCAGATTTGGCTTTTACTTCTGTGTGTGTGTGTGTGTGTGTGTGTGTGTGTGTGTGTGTGTGTGTGTGTGTGTGTGTGTGTGTGTGTGTGTGTGTGTGTGTGTACTCACCTAGTTGAGGTTGCGGGGGTCGAGTCCAAGCTCCAGGCCCCGCCTCTTCACTGGTCACCACTAGGTCACTCCCCCTGAACCGTGAGCTTTATCATACCTTTGCTTAAAGCTATGTATGGATCCTGCCTCCACTACATCGCTTCCCAAATATTCCACTTCCTGACTACTCTGTGGCTGAAGAAATACTTCCTGACATCCCTGTGATTCATCTGTGTCTTCAGCTTCCAACTGTGTCCCCTTGTTGCTGTGTCCCATCTCTGGAACATCCTGTCTTTGTTCCCCTTGTCAATTCCTCTCAGTATTTTGTATGTCGTTATCATGTCCCCCTATCTCTCCTGTCCTCCAGTTTCGTCAGGTTGATTTCCCTTAACCTCTTCTCATAGGACATACCTCTTAGCAATGGAACTAGTCTTGTTGCAAACCTTTGCACTTTCTCTAATTTCTTTACGTGCTTGGCTAGGTGTGGGTTCCAAACTGGTGCTGCATACTCCAATATGGGCTTAACGTACACGGTGTACAGGGTCTTGAACGATTCCTTATTAAGATGTCGGAATGCTGTTCTGAGGTTTGCCAGGCGCCCATATGCTGGGGCAGTTATTTGGTTGATGTGCGCTTCAGGAGATGTGCCTGGTGTTATACTCACCCCAACATCTTTTTCCTTGAGTGAGGTTTGTAGTCTCTGGCCCCCTAGACTGTACTCCATCTGCAGTCTTCTTTGCCCGTCCCCAATCTTCATGACTTTGCACTTGGTGGGGTTGAACTCCAGGAGCCAATTGCTGGACCAGGTCTGCAGCTTGTCCAGATCCCTTTGTAGTTCTGCCTGGTCTTCGATCCAATGAATTCTTCTCATCAACTTCACGTCATCTGCAAACAGGGACACTTCGGAATCTATTCCTTCTGCCATGTTCACAAATACCAGAAACAGCACTGGTCCTAGGACTGACCCCTGTGGGACCCCGCTGGTCACAGGTGCCCACTCTGACACCTCGCCACGTACCATGACTCGCTGCTGTCTTCCTGACAAGTATTCCCTGATCCATTGTAGTGCCTTCCATGTTATCCCTACTTGGTCCTCCAGTTTTTGCACTAATCTCTTGTGTGGAACTGTATCAAACGCCTTCTTGCAGTCCAAGAAAATGTAATCCACCCACCCCTCTCTCTCTTGTCTTACTGCTGTCACCATGTCATAGAACTCCAGTAGGTTTGTGACACAGGATTTCCCATCCCTGAAACCATGTTGGCTGCTGTTGATGAGATCATTCCTTTCTAGGTGTTCCACAACTCTCCTGATAATCTTCTCCATGACTTTGCATACTATACATGTCAGTGACACTGGTCTGTAGTTTAGTGCTTCATGTCTGTCTCCTTTTTTAAAGATTGGGACTACATTTGCTGTCTTCCATGCCTCAGGCAATCTCCCTGTTTCGATAGATGTATTGAATATTGTTGTTAGAGGTACACATAGCGCCTCTGTTCCCTCTCTCAGGACCCATAGAGATATATTATCTGGCCCCATTGCCTTTGAGGTATCTAGCTCCCTCAGAAGCCTCTTCACTTCTTCCTCGGTTGTGTGTACTGTGTCCAGCACATGTTGGTGTGCCCCACCTCTCCGTCTTTCTGGAGTCCCTTCTGTCTCCTCTGAACACTTCTTTGAATCTCTTGTTGAGTTCCTCACATACTTCACGGTCATTTCTTGTTGTATCTCCTCCTTCCTTATTTAGCCTGATTACCTGGTCCTTGACTGTTGTTTTCCTCCTGATGTGGCTGTATGACAGCTTCGGGTCAGATTTGGTTTTCGCTATGTCGTGTGTGTGTGTGTGTGTGTGTGTGTGTGTGTGTGTGTGTGTGTGTGTGTGTGTGTGTGTGTGTGTGTGTGTGTGTGTGTGTAGTGTGTGTAGTGTGTGTAGTGATTGTATTCAGCTACATACACGTACTCAGTATTGCCAGAGTACAAGCTGGTGTTCGTGACCACTGCGTCTTAACCTTGACCTACACTGACCACACTCCTGCCTCACAGCCTCCACCGTACCTCTTCTTTAAGCTCTGTATCTAATTTACCTTCACCCTCTCCTCCTCTACCTATTCTCATCTCTACCATTCACACACACATACACACACTGGCGGGGCCAGGAGCTATGAATCGATCCCTGCAACCACAAATAGGTGAGTACAAATAGGCGAGTACACACACACACACACACACACACACACACACACACAAACACACACACACACACAAACACACACACACACACACACACACACACACACAAACAAACACACACACACACACAAACACACACACACACACACACACACACACACACACACACACAAACACACACACACACACACACACACACAAACACACACACACACACACACACACACACACACACACACAAAAACACACACACACAAAAACACACACACACACAAACAAGTGACAAACAACATCTCACCAAAACAATACAACAACTAGCTAAAAACCCTCAAAAAAATTACATAACCACAAGGTGGAACAAATCCGGTTATGAATCCGTGCTATACAACCTTTAAAGGTCGACAAACGCATAAATACACGCACGAACGCCAACATTTTATAAATATAAACGACCATACCAGCATCCAGGCGCTGCTGCCACATCTCTATATGGTAGCGCAGCATCTGATCTTCCACCGGTCCTCCCTGACCTACTTTACCTCCATCTACCTCCTGTATTTTAACTTAATCCACGGGTTAAATTAATGGGTGTTAGTGAGATATGCCAGATCAGTTTGTTGTGTTAACTGATTCAAGAGTTTGAACCACTGCATCACGTTTGCCAATTATTCGTTCTCTCTTACTTAACAAATTAAATTGACATTAATTCGCATTTCGTGCGCTATGGCATATTGGAAACGTAACGAATTTCAGTGTAAATCCACGAACATTAATGATAGTTGTATCCAATCGCAATAAATGAATGAAAGATGGAGAGAGAGATAAATAAATAAAGTAAAAGCGCGCCAAGCGAGCTGCGATGTTGGCAACGATGTGGAATTGGCGGGAAAAAAACATGGCGTTATTCAAGTTTTGGCGGGACGATTATATCCACGGGAAGCGGTAAACCCGCAGGGCTCACACGATGGGGGATAAGAGGTAATTAAGTTCGATACACGGAAGAGGAGATCAATAAATGGGACCAAGAGAGCCAGAGATGGGACACAGCAACAAGGAAAGTTGAAGACTCAGACGAGTCACAGGGATGTTACGAAGTATTTCTTCAGCAATAGAGTTGCCAGGAAGTGGAATAATCTGGAGAGTGATGTAGTGGAGGCAGGATCCATACATAGCATTAGGAAGAGGTATGATAAAGCTCATGAAGCAGGGAAAGAGTGAGCTAGTAGTGACAAGTGAAGAGGCGAGTGCCAGGAACTGTGACTTGACCCCTGCAACCACAAATAGGTAAGTACAAACAGGTGAGTAACCCCCCTCCCCCTTCCCCTTATGAGGGAATCTGGCGGGAGAGTCGTCCACTTCCCGCTAAATTAGTCACAAAAACCTATCATAGTCTGCCACGGGAACTGCCAAAGAATGTGTGGTTTATCCCAGTGAGGTTTATCTGGTTTATGTACGTTAATACACCCGCCAGTGCCCGCGTCAGCCAGTGTATACCTGTGTATACACGTGTTTACCAGTGTGTACACGTGTATACCAGTGTATACACATGTATATCTGTGTATACACGTGTATACCAGTGTATGCAGGTGTATACCAGTGTATGCAGGTGTACACCAGTGTATGCAGGTGTATACCAGTGTATGCAGGTGTATACCAGTGTATGCAGGTGTATACCAGTGTATGCAGGTGTATACCAGTGTATGCAGGTGTATACCAGTGTATGCAGGTGTATACCAGTGTATGCAGGTGTATACCAGTGTATGCAGGTGTATACCAGTGTATGCAGAAGTATACCAGTGTATGCAGGTGTATACCAGTGTATACACGTGTATACCAGTGTATACACATGTATATGTGTATACACGTGTTTACCAGTGTATGCAGGTGTATACCAGTGTATGCAGGTGTATACCAGTGTATGCAGGTGTATACCAGTGTATACACATGTATATCTGTGTATACACGTGTTTACCAGTGTATGCAGTGTATACCAGTGTATGCAGGTGTATACCAGTGTATACACGTGTATACCAGTGTATACACATGTATATCTGTGTATACACGTGTTTACCAGTGTATGCAGGTGTATACCAGTGTATGCAGGTGTATACCAGTGTATGCAGGTGTATAACAGTGTATACATGTGTATTTTTGTATCGCTGGCGCGCAAAGATTATACATTAAAAAAAAAAAAAATAATAATAATAATAATAATAATAATAATACAATTATTAAACATTATTATTATCATCATTATTGCGGCTGCTATTATATTCATGAGGAAGCACTAAAATCGTAGGGGTCAAGCAGTCCCACCCACAACACTTCCCTCTTTCCCAAATCCTGGGATCGAAAACCTTCCAAAAACCAGATGTATAATAATAATAATCTTTATTCTACCAGTATATGATACAACTTATACAGACCATAGCTCACACCTATGACATACTATATAGAAAGTCCCTGGTTATGTAGAGCATTTCCTGCAACTTAGGTTAATTTTGTCCCCCCAGGATGCCACCCACACCAGTCGATTAACATCCAGTTACCTACTTACTGCCAGGTGAACGTGAATAGCAGGTGTAAGGTGCCTAACAACCAGTTACCTACTTACTGCCAGGTGAACGTGGGTAGCAGGTGTAAGGTGCCTAACAACCAGTTACCTACTTACTGCTAGGTGAACATAGACAGGTGTAAGGTGCCTAACACCCAGGTACCTACTTACTGCTTGGTGAACAGGGACATGGATATCGTTCCAGACCATGAAGCTAAATAAACTCTTCTCCAGGCTGAGGGACTGACCACCTCAAATACTCTTCATCCAATGTTGATAATGGACTGATTACAGTATCTTCATTTCACTGCTACACCTGCTGCGTCTGTACGCGACTGAAGAGGCCTACGGCGTAGGCGAAACGTTTCAGTAATAAATATACACATCCGCGGAACATCCGCACAATTTCTTACATCCGCAAAGTTAGACATCCTCTTACACATCGGCGGATATCTAAATTTTCGCATCCGACACATATCTAATACGATATGTATTAAAGCCACTGGATGACGAAACGTCTACAATAAAGATACCCAGATGTCGCACATGTGTCTTAATTTCATCTTGTCGGTATTGTACACCATTCTTGTTCAACATATATAATACACATGTCTCTCGAACGTCTTCTGCTCGCAGACGTCACAACTGGAATCCGACTCCCCTCAACAACGTTGTCAATTACCAAGTCCCAGAAATATCTACCTGGGTGACGACTCACTCTTAATATTGACAAAATATTCTATACGGTCGAGACTGAGACATTTATGCAACATTGGGGAATGTTTATTGAAGAAACGTGTCGCTACACAGCGGCTTCATCAGTCCATTACAGAACAGGAAGATGTAAGCCACTTCTACGGCCCTATGCTGTACTTTCTACAAGACTGATGGACTGAACACATCGATTCCAGGCTGAGGGACTGATAACTCAAACTCCTTCTTTCCTTACACCTTTCTGCTGGACTGATGAAGCTACTGTGTAGCGAAACGTTTCTTCAATAAAGATTCCCATATGCTGCATAAGTGTCTCAATCTTCAACTTATCAGTTTAAAACCATTTATCACATTCCAGGCGGTGTTCGGGAACACAGTTGAAGATGTCCAACGATGTTCCTGTTGTAAGACACTGAGGGGAAATTCTTAGGTCTTCACGACCTAAGATTTGGATTTGTGAAGGACCTACCTAGTATGGGCCAACAGACCCACTGCAGTGATCCTACTTTCTTATGTTCTTACGACGCCTTCAACTTGTAGTTTAGTACCCACGTCAAGTACATAACTAAGGAGGTCTCCAAAATTGTGGTATCCTCTCCAAGATAAGTTATTGTGTACCTCAAACAGCACTACTTACATTGTAGTAGTGGTACCTTGGTACTAGATACCCACAAGTTGGTTTTGAAAAAACACGTAAACAACGTTACGGTCCTCAGACCGAAACGTTGTCTAACAATCTGACGATGTGTGGAAGCTTCGCTGATCGCCATCACCGACACCACAAAACCTAACACTGGAATCTACAAAATTTCCAAAACATTAGCATACGTAATATTGAACCAGATACAACATAACCTAGCTAACAACACAGGAGTCACGTGATCACCTAGCTAACAACACAGGAGTCACGTGATCACATTGTGTGTCCTCATGCCAATATATGATTCTTCAGGTCACTGTGTCGCTCACACTGTCCGTCTACATATACTCTCGTATTAAGCTGTGTGTAAGGAGTCAAGGTCTCAGGACCGAAACGTTGTCTGAAGTCCCAGTGTCTGTTTACCTGTCTCTCTAAACCTTACCTCACCAATGGTATCTGTGTGTAGTAAGGTTACCTGAAACCAAGTCCGTCAATCAAGATTGAGGGACTGAATACACCGATTCCAGACTGAGGGACTGATTACCCCAAAGTCCTCCTCTTTCCCACCTTTCTTCTTTGTAATGGACTGACGAAGCCATTGTTGCACATATTTCATTCTTCATCTACCTGTCTTCCTGAAGGAAAG
>NC_091353.1:11216552-11382703 GCF_038502225.1 Cherax quadricarinatus
TCATCATCCTGCCAGCAATGGGCTAGTGGAACGTACCAATAAGAAAGTACTTGATGTCTTGAGAGCCACTATCAATCCCAACAGTGAAACTTGGGATGAAGTTATACCTGATGTGCAGTGTGCTATAAATTCTGCTTACAATGTTTCTATAGGTGACACTCCACATTATGCATTGTATGGTGTAGATAAACGTTTGCCTTATGAGTTGCTATATTCTAATCCGAAGCCAAATTACAACCCTGATGATTTCATAGCAACTCGTACCAGCTTAGCTCAAAGTGTTTTTAGAAGAATCCGTGAAACACTTCATAAATCAACAGCAGAATTTACAAGAGTCGCAAACACTCGAGCTAAGCCATCCAAAATCAAAGTAGGTTCGAGAGTTATGCTGACTAACTTTAACAAAACGTCTGCAATGCCTAAGCTTGATCAAAAGTTTGTTGGTCCTTATCGAGTAGTTGAACATATCACTGGTAATAAGTATATGGTTAGAGAAATTAGTACTGGTCAGTATAAAGAATCGCATTTAGATCATATGAAGTTAGTATGTGATGATAATGATGTTCCAACCCAGACTAATGTGACAGACTCTGACTATCCTCCTGATCCTGTACTCTCTACCTCTGATACTCAGTCAGACGATCAACCTGAATGTCGTTATTCCCTACGTACACGACAGGTATTGAGAAATCTTCAAGTATCATTTGTAACTACCAATTCAGATTTGCCTCAAATACAGCATGAGTTAGCCAGTGCAACAGAGTTTGATCCTCCCAGAGATGACACCCATTCTGCATATATCAATCTCACCCTAGCAGAGTTGGGGTTAAATGTAAATAACCTGTATAGATGAATAATTACAGTATCAACTTATCAGTATTCAAAATTTTTTTTTTTTTGTGTTCACGTTCTCTCTGAATTCTGAGAGTTAACAGTCTAGATTTGAGTGCACCGAATCTGCCTTTCTGTTAAACATTTCTTTCTTTGTATATATTCCTTCCTCAGAATCCGTAGATCACATGAATGCAGATCGATCGATCAAATTTTTTTTTTTATCACTTCTATTGTGTAATCCCAATGTTGAGTTTCATTCGATGAGTTGTGCTATATTATACCTTGTATTGTATTACAGTTTCAGTTACGTAAGCTTCCATTCCAATATTCTACTTATGTATGTTATAATGTTCAATTGTTGTGTACTTTGACATTGTATAGAATCAGCCCAAGCCGTACACCTGCCATCTCTAGTTTGTATTAGCTGTATGTCTGGACGACATACGTTAGCGTCGCCGAGCTCTCAGTAGTAGTACCAGTTCCTAGTAACCAGTTACCAGTAACCAGTGTACCAGTAGATGACTCACTACCAACCGTCTGTGTGAATCATTGACTGTATTCATATTGCTGCTGACCATAGCAGGATTTGAAACACCCTCATCCGTAGGCACTATGGGTCAGTCGAAGATAGGCAGCAGAGAGAGACAGGTCGGCTGTTGGCGCTTTCCATACTTCCCGTTATATATTACACGTACTACCAACCTACGTGAGTATTTTTACCCATCCACGTATCGAAAACCCACATGACAGTTGTGTTACCTGGTGTTGTGTTAAATGGTGTTGTGTTATCTGATGTTGTGTTACCTGGTGTTGTGTTACCTGGTGTTGTGTTACCTGATGTTGTGTTACCTGGTGTTGAGTTACTTGGTCTTGTGTTACCTGGTGTGTTACCTGGTGTGTTACTTGGTCTTGTGTTACCTGGTGTTGTGTTACCTGGTGTTGTGTTACCTGGTGTTGTGTTACTTGGTCTTGTGTTACCTGGTGTTGTGTTACCTGGTGTTGTTACTTGGTCTTGTGTTACCTGGTGTTGTGTTACCTGGTGTTGTGTTACTTGGTCTTGTGTTACCTGGTGTTGTTACCTTTTGTTGTGTTACCTGGTCTTGTATTACCTGGTGTTGTTACCTGGTCTTGTATTACCTGGTGTTGCGTTACCTGGTGTTGTATTACCTGGTGTTGTGTTACCTGTTGTGTTACCTGGTGTTGTGTTTCCTGGTGTTGTGTTACCTGGTCTTGTTACCTGGTGTTGTGTTACCTGGTGTTGTGTTACCTGGTGTTGTGTTACCTGGTGTTCTGTTACCTGGTGCTGTGTTACCTGGTATTGTGTTGCTTGGTCTTGTGTTACCTGGTGTTGTGTTACCTGGTCTTGTGTTAGCTGGTCTTGTGTTACCTGGTCCTATGTTACCTGGTGTTGCGTTACCTGGTACTGTTACCTGGTGTTGTGTTACCTGGTGTTGTGCTACCTGGTCTTGTGTTACCTGGTCTTGTGCTACCTGTTCTTGTGTTACCTGGTCTTGTGTTACCTGGTGTTGTGTTGCCTGGTGTTGTGTTACGTGGTGTTGTGTTACTTGGTCTTGTGTTACCTGGTGTTGTGTTATCTGATGTTGTGTTACCTGGTGTTGTGTTACCTGGTGTTGTTACCTGGTGTTGTGTTACTTGGTGTTGTGTTAGCTGGTCTTGTGTTACCTGGCGTTGTGTTAACTGGTGTTGTGTTACCTGGTGTTGTGTTAGCTGGTCTTGTGTTACCTGGTCTTGTGTTACCTGGTCTTGTGTTACCTGGTGTTGTGTTATCTGGTGTTGTGTTTCCTGGTGTTGTGTTACCTGGTGTTGTGTTACTTGGTCTTGTGTTACCTGGTGTTGTGTTATCTGGTGTTGTGTTACCTGGTGTTGTGTTACCTGGTCTTGTGTTACCTGGTGTTGTGTTACCTGGTGTTGTGTTACCTGATGTTGTGTTACTTGGTCTTGTGTTACCTGGTGTTGTGTTACCTGGTGTTGTGTTACCTGGTGTTGTGTTGCTTGGTCTTGTGTTACCTGGTGTTGTGTTACCTGATCTTTTGTTACCTGGTGTTGTTACCTGGTGTTGTATTACCTGGTCTTGTGTTGCCTGGTGTTGTGTTACCTGATACTGTAACCTGGTCTTGTGTTACCTGGTGTTGTGTTACCTGGTGTTGTGTTACCTGGTGTTGTGTTACCTGGTGTTGTGTTACCTGGTCTTGTATTACCTGGTGTTGTGTTACCTGGTCTTGTGTTACCTGGTCTTGTGTTACCTGGTCTTGTGTTACCTGGTGTTGTGTTACCTGGTGTTGTTACCTGGTCTTGTGTTACCTGGTCTTGTGTTACCTAGTACTGTTACCTGGTGTTTTGTTACCTGGTGTTGTTACCTGGTCTTGTGTTACCTGTTCTTGTGTTACCTGGTCTTGTGTTACCTGGTCTTGTGGTACCGGCTGTTGTGTTACCTGGCGCTGTGTTACCTGGTGTTGTGTTACTTGGTCTTGTGTTACCTGGTGTTGTGGTACCTGGTGTTATGTTACCTGGTGTTGTGTTACTTGGTCTTGTGTTAGCTGGTGTTAAGTTAGCTGGTGTTGTGTTACCTGGTCTTGTATTACCTGGTGTTGTGTTACCTTGTGTTGTGTTACCTGGTCTTGTATTACCTGGTGTTGTGTTACCTGTTGTTGTGTTACCTGGTGTTGTGTTACATGGTGTTGTGTTACATGGTTGTGAGACCTCTACCCACTCTACCGGAGGTATCCCAGCGAGTGAGCACGTCTCCTGTATATCCCAGTGCTTAACAAAATAGGGAATAGCATATGAAGGTACAAATAAAAATGGGAACTATGGCTATAGTTTACTTAATAACATAAAAGGGCTAGAATACAACATATCCTGATGGAAATTTACACAATATAACAATTGACCTATGAGACTTATTACCAGGGGGAAGGGTAGATGTTATCAGTAACACGGACTAGTACTAACTCTTAATTCACCGACCAGCTGACCCGAGATTCCCAATGCGTGGTCCACTACACACGCGGCTGTCCAGAGCTCTCGCTCGACGGACCTGTCACCAACAACCTCTTTGCTCCGCTGTTTCTTGGGCTTATATCGTAGTCATAGTACCCCCTCCCCAAAGGGGTATGTACCACGTGTTACGACCTGACGCCGAGGTCTGACGCCGTCAAGAACAAAAGACCTCAGACGTGGGCGTGACTACCCGACATTTGCTAAGGCAGGTGTGACCATATAATTAGGTCTCCCTAGAGACCTCACAAGCCCATCTGAACTGCATCACATGGTGTTGTGTTACCTGGTGTTGTTACCTGGTGTTGTGTTACCTGGTGTTGTTACCTGGTGTTGTGTTACCTGGTGTTGTGTTACCTGGTGTTGTGTTACCTGGTGTTGTGTTATCTGGTGTTGTGTTACCTGGTGTTGTGTTACCTGGTCTTGTGTTACCTGATCTTGTGTTACCTGGTCTTGTGTTACCTGGCGTTGTGTTACCTGGTGTTGTGTTGCCTGGTGTTGTGTTACCTGTTGTGTTACTTGGTCTTGTGTTACCTGGTGTTGTGCTACCTGGTGTTGTGTTACTTGGTCTTGTGTTACCTGGTGTTGTGTTATCTGGTGTTGTGTTACCTGGTGTTGTGTTACCTGGTGTTGTGTTACCTGGTGTTGTTACCTGGTCTTGTGTTACCTGGTGTTGTGTTACCTGATGTTGTGTTACTTGGTCTTGTATTACCTGGTGTTGTGTTACCTGTTGTGTTACTTGGTCTTGTGTTACCTGGTGTTGTGTTGCTTGGTCTTGTGTTACATGGCGTTGTGTTACCTGGTATTGTGTTACCTGGTCTTGTGTTACCTGGTGTTGTTACCTGGTGTTGTATTACCTGGTCTTGTGTTGCCTGGTGTTGTGTTACCTGATACTGTAACCTGGTGTTGTTACCTGGTGTTGTGTAACCTGGTGTTGTGTTACCTGGTGTTGTTACCTGTTGTGTTACCTGGTCTTGTATTAACTGGTGTTGTGTTACCTGGTCTTGTATTAACTGGTGTTGTGTTACCTGGTCTTGTGTTACCTGGTCTTGTGTTACCTGGTCTTGTGTTACCTGGTCTTGTGTTACCTGGTACTGTAACCTGGTCTTGTGTTAGCTGGTCTTGTGTTACCTGGTCCTATGTTACCTGGTGTGTTACCTGGTACTGTTACCTGGTGTTGTGTTAACTGGTACTGTTACCTGGTGTTGTGTTACCTGGTGTTGTGTTACCTGTTCTTGTGTTACCTGGTCTTGTGTTACCTGGTCTTGTGTTACCGGCTGTTGTGTTACCTGGCGTTGTGTTACCTGGTGTTATGTTACTTGGTCTTGTGTTACCTGGTGTTGTGGTACCTTGTGTTATGTTACCTGGTGTTGTGTTACTTGGTGTTGTGTTACCTGGTCTTGTGTTACCTGGTCTTGTGTTACCTTGTGTTGTGTTACTTGGTCTTGTGTTACCTGGTCTTGTATTACCTGGCCTTGTGTTATCTGGTACTGTAACCTGGTCTTGTGTTACCTGCTGTTGTGTTACCTGGTCTTGTATTACCTGCTGTTGTGTTACCTGGTGTTGTATTACCTAGTCTTGTGTTGCCTGGTACTGTAAACTCGTCTTGTGTTTCCTGGTGTTGTGTTACCTGGTTTTGTGTTACCTGGTCTTCTGTTGCCTGGACTTGTGTTACCTGTTACTATTTCCCGGTCTTGTGTTACCTGGTCTTGTGTTATCTGGTTCTGTAACCTGGTCTTGTGTTACCTGGTCCTGTGTTACCTGTTGTGGTGTTACCTGGTGTTGTGTTACCTGGTACTGTTACCTGGTGTTGTGTTACCTGGTACTGTTACCTGGTGTTGTGTTACCTGGTGTTGTGTTACCTGGTGTTGTGTTACCTGGTGTTGTGTTACCTGGTGTTGTGTTACCTGGTCTTGTGTTATCTGGTCTTGTGTTACCTGTTGTGTCATTCTTAAATGGTCACTCGTGTGTGTATTGTTGTTGTAGGGGTCGATTTATAGCTCCTGGCCCCGTCTCTTCGCTAGTCGCTACTAGGTAGACTATCGTACCTCTTCTTAAAGCTGTGTGCTCACCTAGTTGTGTGTGTGTTGTTGTTGCAGGGGTCGATTTATAGCTCCTGGCTCCATCTGTTCGCTAGTTGCTACTAGGTACACTATCGTACCTCTTCTAAAAGCTGTGTACTCACCTAGTGTGTTGACCACACATTGCAAGAAACACACTGACACACAAAGTACGGTAGCCTCTGTCTTGCAGTTCATTAGCCCACTGTTGCTATCCTGCCAGCCAGCCAGCTAGCCTACCTCCACCCTCCCTACCCTCTACCCCACCATCCCCTCCTATCCTTCCATCCCCTCCCCCATCCATTCCTGCTATCTCTGCTTCTGTGCCCCATTGCATGCCTGCTTTCACCCTCCTACCTGTTACCACTCTCCCTCCCTTCCTCCCTCACACACACACACACACACACACACACACACACACACACACACACACACACACACATACACACATACACACACACACACATACATACACAGTGGGAAGTGAAAGGGTGAGGTCAGTTTTTGTCTATGGGCTAGACGAAGCTAAAGGGGAAACTTATGATGAAAGAAAGCAGGAGGAGAAAAAAGCGATTGAAGATATCATGAAGGTGATAGGCGAGGGGGACATGACCCAGGTGGCAAATTTTCGGAGAATTGGGTGGTTCACAAAGAAAAGGAATCGGCCTCTCAAAGTAATTTTCAAGGCAGAATCAACTCGAACCATGATCCTGCAGGAGAAAGCACAGCTGAGAGGCAGGCAGGAGTTCATGAGTGTGTACCTCGATCGAGACAGAACACAGGACGAAAGGATGATACTGAAAGAGAGAGTGCAAAAACGAAAGGAGAAATGGGAGGAAATGAAAAAGGAGAGCAGAATAAACCAGGAACAAGTGGATGGACAAGCACACCCCCCAGAAACACCTGCGGAAGGCCACGACACCCCAAGGCAGCTGAACAATCCAAACCAACCATCACACACCGATCCCTCTGTTTCCACCCCCAGCACCACAGTTTCAGTATTAGAACAGAAGTTGAAGGTTTGGTACACAAATGCGGATGGATTAACGAATAAACATGAGGAATGGCAAGAAAGAATCAATGAGAAGTCCCCAGACATCATAGCAGTTACATAAACAAAACTCACGGAGACAATAACAGATGCAATCTTCCCACCAGGATACCAGATCATGAGGAAAGATAGAAGGGGCAGAGGGGGAGGTGGGGTTGCTCTGCTCGTAAAAAACAGATGGAAATTCGAGAAAATGGAAGGCATAGACGAGACGGGAGAAAGAGACTACATAGTAGGTACACTTCAGTCTGGGGAGCACAAATTGGTCATTGCAGTGATGTATAATCCACCACAGAACTGCAGGAGGCCAAGAGAGGAATATGAAGAGAGCAACAGAGCAATGATGGACACACTTGCTGAGGTGGCAAGAAGAGCTCACTCCAGCAGAGCAGAGTTGCTGGTTATGGGGGATTTCAACCACAGGGAGATTGACTGGGAAAACCTGGAGCCACATGGGGGTTCCGAAACGTGGAGAGCCAAGTTGTTGGACGTGGTGCTGGAAAACCTCATGCACCAACATGTTAAGGACACTACCAGAGTGAGAGGGGAGGATGAACCAGCAAGATTGGACCTTGTGTTCACCCTGGGCAGTTCAGACATTGAGGACGTCACGTATGAGAGTCCCCTAGGAGCTAGCGACCACGTGGTTCTGTGCTTTGAATACATAGTAGAGTTGCAAGTGGAGAGAGTAACAGGAGTTGAATGGGAAAAGCCTGATTATAAAAGAGGGGACTACATAGGTTTGAGGAACTTCCTGCAGGAGGTTCCGTGGGACAGAGAACTGGCAGGAAAGCCAATAAATGAAATGATGGAATATGTAACAACAAAATGCAAGGAGGCAGTGGAAAGGTTTATTCCCAAGGGCAACAGAAACAATGGGAAGGCCAGAACGAGCCCCTGGTTTACCCGACGGTGTAAGGAGGCAAAAACAAAGTGCAATAGAGAATGGAAAAAGTACAGAAAGCAGAGAACACACGAAAATAGGGAGATCAGTCGCAGAGCCAGGAACGAGTATGCACAGATAAGGAGGGAGGCCCAGCGACAGTATGAAAATGACATAGCATCGAAAATCAAGACTGACCCGAAACTGTTGTATAGCCACACCAGGAGGAAGACAACAGTCAAAGACCAGGTGATCAGATTGAGGACAGAAGGTGGAGAACTCACAAGAAATGATCAGGAGGTATGTGAGGAGCTAAACAGGAGATTTAAGGAATATTTTACAGTAGAGACAGGAAGGGCTGTGGGAAGACAGCACAAAAGTTAACACCAAGATGGAATATACCAACAAGTGTTGGATGACATACGAACAACCGAGGAGGAGGTGCAGAAGCTGCTAAGTGACCTTGATACCTCAAAGGCGATGGGACTGGACAACATCTCCCCATGGGTCCTTAGAGAAGGAGCAGAGATGCTGTGCGTGCCCCTAACCACAATCTTCAACACATCCCTTGAAACTGGGCAACTACCTGAGAAATGGAAGACAGCAAATGTAGTCCCCTTATTTAAGAAAGGAAACAGAAATGAGGCACTAAACTACAGACCTGTGTCTCTGACATGTATTGTGTGCAAAGTCATGGAGAAGATTATCAGGAGGAGAGTGGTGGAACACCTGGAACGGAACAAGATTATAAACGAAAACCAGCATGGGTTCATGGAAGGCAAATCCTGTGTCACAAACCTCCTGGAGTTTTATGACAAGGTAACAGAAGTAAGACACGAGAGACAGGGGTGGGTTGATTGCATTTTCCTAGACTGCAGGAAGGCCTTTGACACAGTTCCCCACAAGAGATTAGTGCAGAAGCTGGAGGATCAGGCGCATATAACTGGGAGGGCACTGCAATGGATCAGGGAATACCTGACAGGGAGGCAGCAACGAGTCATGGTACGTGAAGAGGTATCACAGTGGGCGCCTGTGACGAGCAGGGTCCCACAGGGGTCAGTTCTAGGACCAGTGCTATTTTTGATATATGCGAACGACATGATGGAAGGAATAGACTCTGAAGTGTTGATGAGAAGAATTAAATTGGATGAGGATGAGGCAGGACTGCAAAGAGACATGGACAGGCTGGACATGTGGTCCAGAAATTGGCTTCTCGAATTCAATCCTGCCAAATGCAAAGTCATGAAGATTGGGGAGGGGCAGTGAAGACCACAGACAGAGTATAGGCTAGGTGGACAAAGACTACAGACCTCACTCAGGGAGAAAGACCTTGGGGTGACCATAACACCGAGCACGTCACTGGAGGCACACATCAACCAAATAACTGCTGCAGCATACGGGCGCCTGGCAAACCTGAGAATAGCGTTCCGATACCTTAATAGGGAATCGTTCAAGACACTGTACACTGTGTATGTTAGGCCCATACTGGAGTATGCAGCACCAGTCTGTAACCCACACCTAGTCAAGCACGTCAAGAAGTTAGAGAAAGTACAAAGGTTTGCAACAAGGCTAGTCCCAGAGCTCAGGGGAATGTCATAAGAGGAAAGGTTGAGGGAAATTGGACTGACGACACTGGAGGACAGAAGGGTCAGGGGAGACATGATAACGACATACAAGATACTGCAGGGAATAGACAAGGTGGACAGAGATAGGATGTTCCAGAGAGGGGACACAGAAACAAGGGTCACAACTGGAAGCTGAAGACTCAGACGAATCACAGGGACGTTAGGAAGTGTTTCTTCAGTCATAGAGTCGTCAGGAAGTGGAATAGCCTAGCTAGTGAAGTAGTGGAGGCAGGAACCATACATAGTTTTAAGAAGAGGTATGACAAAGCTCAGGAAGCAGAGAGGGAGAGGACCTAGTAGCGATCAGTGAAGAGGCGGGGCCAGGAGCCGAGTCTCGACCCCTGCAACCACAAAAATAGGCGAGTACACACACACACACACACACAAACACACACACACATGTAGACAGCCTGTACTGTCAGAACACACAGCCTAGCCGTCTGTTCTGACTAGTTCTTATTTCGCGGCATTTAGGTGCTGCCCTCTGTAGGCTCACCCAGGTCAGTGGGAGGCTGAGCCCATTCACTCTCACTCCTAGGCCGACCCACTTGACAGACACAAGTGCTCGCCCTCCATGGACTGGCTTGCGGTCACTCCCTCACACTGCCCGTTGTGTACTCACTCCTATCCAATTAAAGCCAAACTAGTCCACGGCCATATCATTGCTACCTACGCTACCTTCATCGGCACTAAACCGCTGTTCAGCAGCAAGAACAGTAATAACACACACAGTGGAGACAGGAAGGCCTCTGGGCGGACAGAACAGAGGGGGACACCAACAAGGAATATACCAACAAGTGTTAAATGACATAGACACTACTGAGGAGGAGGTGAAGAAGCTGCTAAGGGACCTTGATACCTCAAAGGCAATGGGACCAGACGACATCTCCCCGTGGGTCCTTAGAGAGGGAGCAGAAATGCTGTGTGTGCCAGTAACCACAATCTTCACATCCCTTGAAACTGGGCAACTACCTGAGGTATGGAAGACGGCAAATGTAGTACCCATATTTAAAAAAATGAGACAGAAAAGAGGCACTAAACTATAGACCAGTGTCACTGATGTGCATAGTATGCAAAGTAATGGAGAAGATTATCAGGAGGAGAGTGGTAGAGCACCTGGAATGGTACAAGAGTATAAACGCCAACCAGCACGGTTTTATTTAAGGCAAATCCTGTGTCACAAACCTACTGGGGTTTTATGATAAAGTAACAGAAGACACGAGAGAGAGGGGTGGGTTGATTGCATCTCCTTGGACTGCAAGAAGGCCTTTGACACAGTTCCTCACAAGAGATTAGTGCAGAAGCTAGAGCATCAGGTGCATATAACAGGAAGGGCACTGCAATGGATCAGAGAATACCTGACAGGGAGGCAACAACGAGTCATGCTATGTGATGAGGTATCACAGTGGGCACCTGTGACGAGCGGGGTCCCACAGGGGTCGGTCCTAGGACCAGTGCTATTACTGGTATATGTGAATGACAAGATGGAAGGGTTAGTCTCAGAAGTGTCCCTGTTCGCAGATGATGTAAAGTTAATGAGGATAATTAAATCAGATGAGGATCAGGTAGGACTCCAAAGAGACCTGGACACGCTGGACACCTGGTCCAGCAACTAGCTTCTCGAATTTAACCCCGCCAAATACAAAGTCATGAAGATTGGGGAAGGGCAAAGAAGACCACAGATAGAATATAGGCTAGGTGGACAAAGACTGCAAACCTCGCTCAAGGAGAAAGATCTTGGGGTGAGTATAACACCGAGCATATCTCCGGAAGCACACAGCAACCAGATAACTGCTGCAGCATATGGGCGCCTGGCAAACCTGAGAATAGCATTCCGATACCTTAGTAAGGAACCGTTCAAGACACTGTACACCGTGTACGTCAGGCCCATACTGGAGTACGCAGCACCTGTTTGGAATCCACACCTGGTCAAACACGTCAAGAAATTAGAGAAAGTGCAAAGGTTTGCAACAAGGCTAGTTCCAGAGCTAAAGGAAATGTCCTACAAAGAAAGGTTGAGGGAAATCGGCCTGATGACATTAGAGGACAGGAGGGTCAGGGGAGACATGATAACGACATACAAAATACTGGGTAGAATAGATAAGGTGGACAGAGACAGGATGTTCCAGACAGGGACACAGGAACAAGGGGTCACAATTGGAAGCTGAAGACTCAGACGAGTCACAGGGATGTTAGTAAGTACTTCTTCAGACATAGAATTGTCAGGAAGTGGAATAGTCTAGCAAGTGATGTAATGGAGGCAGGAATCATACATAGCTTTAAGACGATGTATGACAATGCCCAGGGAGCAGAGAGAAAGAGGAACTAACAGCGATCAGTGAAAACGTGGGGCCAGTAGCTGAGTCTCGACCCCTGCATCCACAATTAGGTGAGTACATAAAACAATACATACAGCCGAGGAAGAAGTGAAGAGGCTACTGACTGAGCTAGATACCTCAAAGACGATGGGGCCGGATAACATCTCTCCATGGGTCCTGAGAGAAGGAGCAGAGGAGCTTTACATACCACTAACAACAATATTCAACACATCTATTGAAACAGGGAGATTACCTGAGGTATGGAAGACAGCAAATGTTGTCCCAATTTTTAAAAAAGGAGACAGACAAGAATCACTAAACTATACACGTGTGTCACTGATATGTATAGTATGCAAAGTCATGGAGAAGATTATCAGGAGAAGAGTGATGGAACACCTAGAAAGAAGTGAGCTTAACAACAGCCAACACAGTTTCAGGGTCGGGAAATCCTGTATCACAAACCTACTGGAGTTCTATGACAGGTTGACAGCAGTAAGACAAGAGAGAGAGGGGTGGGTAGATTGCATTTTCTTGGACTGTAAGAAGGCGTTTGACAAAATTCCACACAAGAAATTAGTGCAAAAACTGGAGGACCAAGCAGGGATAACAGGGAAGGCACTACAATGGATCAGGGAATACTTGTCAGGAAGACAGCAGCGAGTCATGGTACGTGGCAAGGTGTCAGAGTGGGCACCTGTAACGAGTTGAGTTCCACAGGGGTCAGTCCTAGGACCGGTGCTGTTTCTGGTATTTGTGAACATGGCGGAAGGAATAGACTCCGAAGTGTCCCTGTTTGCAGATGATGTGAAGTTGATGACAAGAATTCAATCGATCGAAGACCAGGCAGAACTACAAAGGGATCTGGACATGCTGCAGACCTGGTCCAGCAATGGGCTCCTGGAGTTCAACCTCACCAAGTGCAAAGTCATGAAGATTGAGGAAGGGCAAAGAAGACCCTAGACGGAGTACAGTCTAGGGGGGCCAGAGACTACAAACCTCACTCAAGAAAAAAGATCTTGGGGTGAGTATAACACCAGGCACATCTCCTGAGGCACACATCAACCAAATAACTGCTGCAGCATATGGGCGCCTAGCAAACCTCAGAACAGCATTCCTACATCTAAATAAGGAATCATTCAGGACCCTGTACACCGTGTACGTTAGGCCCATATTGGAGTATGTTGCACCAGTTTGGAACCCACACATAGCCAAGCACGTAAAGAAACTAGAGAGAGTGCACAGGTTTACAATAAGACTAGTCCCAGAGCTAAGGGGAGAGGAGAGGTTAAGGGAAATCGACCTGACGACACTGGAGGACAGAAGAGATAGGGGAGACATGATAATAACATATAAAATACTGAGAGGAATTGACAAGGTGGAAAAAGACAGGATGTTCCAGAGACTGGACACAGTAACAAGGGGACACAGTTGGAAATTGAGGACACAGATGAATCACAGGGATGTTAGGAAGTATTTCTTCAGTCACAGAGCAGTCAGGAAGTGGAATAGTTTGGGAAGCGATGTAGTGGAGGCAGGATCCATACATAGCTTTAAGCAGAGGTATGATAAAGCTCATGGTACGGGGAGAGTAACCTAGTAGCGGTCAGTGAAGAGGCGGGGCCAGGAGCTGTGACTCGACCTTTGCAACCACATCTAGGTGAGTAACTAGGTGAGTACACACATACACACACACACAAGTGATGTAGTGGAGGCAGGAACCATACATAGCTTTAAGACGAGGTATGACAAAGCTCTGGAACCAGAAAGAGAGAGGACCTAGAAGCGATCAGTGAAGAGGCGGGGCCAGGAGCTGTGTATCGACCCCTGCAATTACAATTAGGTGAGTACAATTAGGTGAGTACACACACACACACGGTAACAGAAGTAAGTCACAAGAAAGAGGGGTGGGTTGATTGCATTTTCCTGGACTGCAGGAAGGCCTTTGACACAGTTCCTCACATAAGATTAGTGCAGAACCTGGAGGATCAGGCACGTATAACAGGAAGGGCACTACAATGGACCAGAGAATACCTGACAGGGAGACAATGAGTCATAGTACTTGATGAGGTATCACAGTGGGTGCCTCTAAGGAGCGGGGTCCCACAGGGGTCAGTCTTAGGACCAGTGCTATTTTTGTTATATGTGAATGACATGATGGAAGTGTTAGACTCAGAAGTGTCCCTGTTCGCAGATGTGAAGTTAATGAGGAGAATTAAATCAGATGAGGATCAGGCAGGACTACAAAGAGACCTGGACAGGCTGGACACCTGGTCCAGCAACTGGCTTCTCGAATTCAACCCTGTCAAATGTAGCCGTGAAGATTGTAGAAGGACAAAGAAGACCACAGACAGATTATAGGCTAGGTGGACAAAGACTGCAGACTTCACTCAAGGAGAAAGATCTTGGGGTTAGTATAACACCGAGCATGTCTCCGGAAGCACACATCAACCAGATAACTGCTGCAGCATATGGGCACCTGGCAAACCTGAGAATAGCGTTTCGATACCTTAGTAAGGAATCGTTCAAGACACTGTACACTGTGTATGTCAGGCCCATATTGGAGTATGCAGCACCAGTTTGGAACCCACACCTGGTCAAGCATGTCAAGAAATTAGAGAAAGTACAAAGGTTTGCAGCAAGGTTAGTTCCGAAGCTCAGGGGAATGTCCTATGAAGAAAGGTTGAGGGAAATCGGCCTGACGACGCTGGAGGACAGGAGGGTCAGGGAAGACATGATATTGACATACAAAATACTGGGTGGAATAGATAAGGTGGACAGAGACAGGACATTCCAGAGATGGGACACAGGAACAAGGGGCCACAACTGGAAGCTGAAGACTCAGATGAGCCAGAGAGATGTTAGGAAGTATTTCTTCAGTCATAGAGTTGTCAGGAAGTGGAATAGTCTAGCAAGTGATGTAGTGGAGGCAGGAACCACACATAGCTTTAAGACGAGGTTTGACAAAGCTCAGGGAGCAGAGAGAGAGAGAGGACCTAGCAGTGATCAATGAAAAGGCGGGGCCAGGAGCTGAGTCTCGACCCTTGCACCCACAGTTGGGTGAGTACAGACAAGGGAGTGGTTGATCACTGGAAGGTATTAAGACAGGAAATACTAACTGCGTTGCAACAAACTGAAAATTTGTCTAGACTGCCTCCATGTGAGTTGCTTACCCTAGGCAGCTCTGTTGACACTGAGCACCGAGGTTGGCACCTCAGCCTCACAAGTGGCTTATAGGACAGATTTCCACAAATGACTGATGTTGCAAGAAAATCTCGCCTTCATGCACAAATAAAGGGCTAACTTACTTGGTGTTGGAGAATATATCCTGGTCTTCAACCTCCCTAAGCTTTAGCCCCTCTGGACTTCCCCTCAGAACCACGTGCAACCAGGAGCCTTAATTCCTGCAATATTCAGTCGTTATTAGTGACCTGCCTGCACCTCAGAAATCCCTGTGTCCAAGGGGGGTGTGTATCCCCTAGTATAACTATGCAGAAAGTGACACTAGCTTCTAAGGCTGACAAAGAGTCGCCAGTACGTACTGGTCATGGGCTGCCTGCCTGCACAAAGGCCCACAGCTCAACTTACTCGCAATTTCCCCCCAGAAACTGGCCAGAAGCTGAAAGAGAAAAGGGAGGTCTCGTCTTACTGTATGGGCCTGACGGAGGAGGTCATCTACGGTACTTCGAGGTGCCTCCATCAGTTTTCCCCAGGTCTGGTATATGAAGACATTTGGGGGTGCCGCCTGCTGATCACGGCACTTGTTGCTCCGACGGTGTCTGGTCTTAGAAGAAGGGCACTGTGGTCTCAAAACCCCATGCCCAGCATTCAAACTTGGGCTGCCAGTTCTCCCTGGCTAACATAACCTAGTGTTTGCTTACATTATCGGCCTATTACTACCTACATTAAGGTATTAGGTCTACATTATTATTATCTACAGTTGCCTCAATAATCCAAATATTAGTGTACTAACAGTATAAACTACCTACTTCTTCCCTGAAGGGTAAATCTATCAATTAAGATGTACCTTCCAACCACCTTTGCCAACCCGGGTGTGTGTGTGTTTTGGGTGGGTGTAAGGGCCACCCAACCCAGCTGTTCCACCCGTGACCTGACGGGATCTTTGTACGACGTATCTGCCCTGTGGAACTTTACGACCGAATAAATTCCCACACAAACATTGAAGTGTAAGAAAAAATCATAAACAACAGGTTATTAAAGAGGAGACAACACAAACACTAATCTGCTGCTCTGACTACAAGTAGGTGACTACACAAGCATCATACAGGGCTACAAGATGACAGGAGATATAACAACAACCTGCAAGATACTAGACTCTCCTTGAAGGTGTGTACTGTATGACAGGAGATATAACAACAACCTACAAGATACTAGACTCTCCTTGAAGGTGTGTACTGTATGACAGGAGATATAACAACAACCTACAAGATACTAGACTCTCCTTGAAGGTGTGTACTGTGTGACAGGAGATATAACAACAACCTACAAGATACTAGACTCTCCTTGAAGGTGTGTACTGTGTGACAGGAGATATAACAACAACCTACAAGATACTAGACTCTCCTTGAAGGTGTGTACTGTATGACAGGAGATATAACAACAACCTACAAGATACTAGACTCTCCTTGAAGGTGTGTACTGTATGACAGGAGATATAACAACAACCTACAAGATACTAGACTCTCCTTGAAGGTGTGTACTGTGTGACAGGAGATATAACAACAACCTACAAGATACTAGACTCTCCTTGAAGGTGTGTACTGTATGACAGGAGATATAACAACAATCTGCAAGATACTAGACTCTCCTTGAAGGTGTGTACTGTATGACAGGAGATATAACAACAACCTACAAGATACTAGACCACCATCGATTGTTCTGTGACGACTATCACACCACAAGACGGGCAGCCACCGCTCGGGTCACTCTTCTTGGTGATGTTTTGTTAGCAAACACCAGGAGGTGATACCTTAGTAATCCCGGGGATACCTAAATAACAGGGAGATACCTAAATAACAGGGGGATACCTAAATAACAGGGGGATACCTGAATAATGGGATAAATAAATCTTGGAATACCTCAGTATTTTTCAACTCTGCATTACTACATTTAATATAACCTCATCAACCTTACGAGTTTAGCGCTTTTTTGGTATGTATGCTGCTGCTGCTGCTGCTTCTAATAATAATAATAATAATAATAATAATAATAATAATAATAATAATAATAATAGCAGTAATAATAATTGTGGTCAAGGTGTGGGTGGTAAACCCTTAGGGGTAATGCAGCGTGTGTTGGGTGCTAATTGCCTTGGTTCAGAGGAAGGGTGAGGCTGCTCCACCTCCCTGAATCAAGAGCCCTTCAACAGCATCAAGGGCTGGTAGGAGGGGTTAGTGGAAGAAGTGTATTTGGGAGGGAGGGTAGTGGGGAGAGGGGTGATCTACCTACCTGGAGGGTGTTCCGGGGGTCAACGCCCCCCACGGCCCGGTCCATGACCAGGCCTGGTGGTGGATCAGGGACTGATCAACCAAGCTGTTACTGCTGGTCGCACGTAAACCAACGTAGGCACCACAGCCTGGCTGGTCAGATACTTACTTTGTGTCTGTCCAGCACATTCTTGAAGACAGCCAGGGGTATTGAAGACAGCCAGGGGTATTGAAGACAGCCAGGAGTCTTGAAGACAGCCAGGGGTATTGAAGACAGCCAGGGGTATTGAAGACAGCCAGGGGTATTGAAGACAGCCAGGGGTCTTGAAGACAGCCAGGGGTATTGAAGACAGCCAGGGGTATTGAAGACAGCCAGGGGTATTGAAGACAGCCAGGGGTCTTGAAGACAGCCAGGGGTATTGAAGACAGCCAGGGGTATTGAAGACAGCCAGGGGTATTGAAGACAGCCAGGGGTCTTGAAGACAGCCAGGGGTCTTGAAGACAGCCAGGAGTCTTGAAGACAGCCAGGGGTATTGAAGACAGCCAGGGGTATTGAAGACAGCCAGGGGTATTGAAGACAGCCAGGGGTCTTGAAGACAGCCAGGGGTCTTGAAGACAGCCAGGAGTCTTGAAGACAGCCAGGGGTATTGAAGACAGCCAGGGGTATTGAAGACAGCCAGGAGTCTTGAAGACAGCCAGGGGTATTGAAGACAGCCAGGAGTCTTGAAGACAGCCAGGAGTCTTGAAGACAGCCAGGGGGTATTGAAGACAGCCAGGAGTCTTGAAGACAGCCAGGAGTCTTGAAGACAGCCAGGGGTATTGAAGACAGCCATGAGTCTTGAAGACAGCCAGGAGTCTTGAAGACAGCCAGGGGTCTTGAAGACAGCCAGGAGTCTTGAAGACAGCCAGGGGTATTGAAGACAGCCAGGAGTCTTGAAGACAGCCAGGGGGTATTGAAGACAACCAGGAGTCTTGAAGACAGCCAGGGGTCTTGAAGACAGCCAGGAGTCTTGAAGACAGCCAGGAGTCTTGAAGACAGCCAGGGGGTATTGAAGACAGCCAGGGGGTATTGAAGACAGCCAGGGGTATTGAAGACAGCCAGGGGTATTGAAGGCAGCCAGGGGTATTGAAGACAGCCAGGGGTCTTGAAGACAGCCAGGGGTATTGAAGACAGCCAGGGGTATTGAAGACAGCCAGGGGTATTGAAGACAGCCAGGGGTATTGAAGACAGCCAGGGGTATTGAAGACAGCCAGGGGTATTGAAGACAGCCAGGGGTATTGAAGACAGCCAGGGGTCTTGAAGACAGCCAGGAGTCTTGAAGACAGCCAGGGGTATTGAAGACAGCCAGGAGTCTTGAAGACAGCCAGGAGTCTTGAAGACAGCCAGGGGGTATTGAAGACAGCCAGGAGTCTTGAAGACAGCCAGGAGTCTTGAAGACAGCCAGGGGGTATTGAAGACAGCCAGGAGTCTTGAAGACAGCCAGGGGTATTGAAGACAGTCAGGTATCTTGAAGACAGCCAGGGGTCTTGAAGACAGCCAGGGGTCTTGAAGACAGCCAGGGGTCTTGAAGACAGCCAGGGGTCTTGAAGACAGCCAGGGGTATTGAAGACAGCCAGGAGTCTTGAAGACAGCCAGGGGTATTGAAGACAGTGATCTTGAAGACAGACAGGGGTATTGAAGACAGCCAGGGGTCTTGAAGACAGCCAGGAGTCTTGAAGACAGCCAGGGGTCTTGACAGACAGGGGTATTGAAGACAGCCAGGAGTCTTGAAGACAGACAGGGGTATTGAAGACAGCCAGGGGTCTTGAAGACAGCCAGGGGTCTTGAAGACAGCCAGGGGTCTTGAAGACAGCCAGGAGTCTTGAAGACAGACAGGGGTATTGAAGACAGCCAGGGGTCTTGAAGACAGCCAGGGGTCTTGAAGACAGCCAGGGGTATTGAAGACAGCCAGGAGTCTTGAAGACAGCCAGGGGTATTGAAGACAGCCAGGGGTCTTGAAGACAGCCAGGGGTCTTGAAGACAGCCAGGGGTATTGAAGACAGCCAGGAGTCTTGAAGACAGCCAGGGGTATTGAAGACAGCCAGGAGTCTTGAAGACAGCCAGGAGTCTTGAAGACAGACAGGGGTATTGAAGACAGCCAGGGGTCTTGAAGACAGCCAGGAGTCTTGAAGACAGCCAGGAGTCTTGAAGACAGCCAGGGGTATTGAAGAGAGCCAGGAGTCTTGAAGACAGCCAGGGTTCTTGAAGACAGCCAGGGGTATTGAAGACAGCCAGGGGTCTTGAAGACAGCCAGGAGTCTTGAAGACAGCCAGGAGTCTTGAAGACAGACAGGGGTATTGAAGACAGCCAGGGGTCTTGAAGACAGCCAGGAGTCTTGAAGACAGACAGGGGTATTGAAGACAGCCAGGGGTCTTGAAGACAGCCAGGGGTCTTGAAGACAGCCAGGAGTCTTGAAGACAGCCAGGAGTCTTGAAGACAGCCAGGGTTCTTGAAGACAGCCAGGAGTATTGAAGACAGCGAAGGGTCCTGACAACAGCCAGGAGTCTTGAAGACAGCCAGGGATCTTGAAGACAGCCAGGGGTATTAATGACGGCTAAGGGTCTTGACGACAGCCAGGGGTCTTGAAGACAGCCAGGGGTGTTGAAGACAGCCAAGGGTCTTGAAGACAGCCAGGGATCTTGAAGACAGCCAAGGGTATTGAAGACAGCCAGGGGTCTTGAAGACAGCCAGGGGTCTTGAAGACAGCCAAGGGTATTGAAGACAGCCAGGGGTCTTGAAGACAGCCAGGGGTATTGAAGACAGCCAGGAGTCTTGAAGACAGCCAGGAGTATTGAAGACAGGTGTCTATTGGTAATCTCCTTTATTTATGCTGGGAGGCAGTTGAACGGTCTTGGACCCCTGACACTTATTGTGTTGTCTCTTATCGTACTCATGGCACCCCTGTTTTTCACTGGGGGAGATTGCATCACCTGCCAAGTCTTTTGCTTTTGTAGGAAGTAATTTTTTGTGCAGATTTGGAACCAGTCCCTCTAGAATTTTCCAGTTGTAGATTATGATGCATCTTTCTCGCCTGCATTCCAGGGAGTACAAGTCTATGGAATTCAAATGTTTCCAGTAATTTCTAGGAATGATTATGTTTAGTGGACAAATAAATTTACCACCATTGTGTGGAAGACCCTATGACTCCCATTGACTCATGAATCACTGACCTATCTAAGAAAGGAGGAACACTGCGGTAGGCCTACTGGGCCATGTTGTACATGTATGTTATACAATACCAACAGTATGAAGAATTAAGTGTACAACATCTGGGTATCTTTATTGTTGATGTTTCACCATCCATTGACTTTGTCAATACAAGGACATAATGCTTCAGAGTCTTCAAGACTACGATGGTCTTCACCATCATCCAGGCTGAGGGACTGATTACCTCATCTTTAGTATATAGTTCTACTGTCTTCACATTATGGCCTCGTATTGATAAAGTCACTGGACTGGAACGTCTACAAATAAAGATACCCAGATGTTGCATATGTGTGGGTCAGCTCATGGACAGTGATAAGGAAATGTGTAGAATTTTTAACACATACTTCCTCTCAGTTTTTACACAGGAAGATACGTACTAGCGATATTCCAGAAATAATAAATTATGTAGAACAGGATGATGATAAACTATGCACGATTAGGGTCACAAGTGACATGGTCCTTAGGCAAATAGATAAATTAAAACCTAACAAATCCCCAGGCCCTGATGAACTGTATGCAAGGGTTCTAAAGGAATGTAAAGAGGAGCTTAGCAAACCTTTGGCTAATCTTTTCAATATATCACTACAGACTGGCATGGTGCCAAATAAGTGGAAAATGGCAAATATGATACCTATTTTCAAAGCAGGTGACAGGTTCTTGGCTTCGAACTGTAGACCAATAAGCCTAACCTCCATAGTGGGAAAATTTATGGAATCAATAATTGCCGAGGCAGTTCGTAGTCACCTTGAAAAGCACAAATTAATCAACGAATCTCAGCATGGTTTTATAAAGGGGCGTTCCTGCCTTATGAATTTATTTTGAGGAGGTAGATCATGGTAATGAATATGATATTGTGTATATTGACTTCAGTAAGGCTTTTGACAGGGTCCCACATCAGAGACTAATGAGGAAAATTAAGGCACATGGAATAGGAGGAGAATTTTTTTCCTGGATAGAGGCATGGTTGACAAATAGGCAGCAGAGAGTTTGCATAAATGGGAAGAATCAGAGTGGGGAAGCGTCACGAGCGGTGTTCCACAGGGGTCAGTGTTGGGCCCCTTGTTGTTCACAATTTACATAAACGACATAGATGAGGGCATAAAGAGCGACATAAGCAAGTTTGCCGATGACACCAAAATAGGTCATCGAATTCATTCCTATGAGGACATTAGAGCACTCCAGGAAGATTTGAATAGACTGATGCAGTGGTCAGAGAAGTGGCAGATGCAGTTTAATATAGACAAATGCAAAGTTCTAAATGTTGGACAGGAAAATAACCATGCCACATATAAACTAAATAATGTAGATCTTAATACTACTGATTGTGAAAAGGATTTAGGGGTTCTGGTTAGTAGTAATCTAAAACCAAGACAACAGTGCATTAGTGTTCGCAATAAAGCTAACAGAATTCTTGGCTTCATATCTAGAAGTATAAATAAAAGAAGTCCTCAGGTTGTTCTTCAACTCTATATATCCTTGGTTAGGCCTCATTTAGACTATGCTGCACAGTTTTGGTCCCGTATTACAGAATGGATATAAATGCTCTGGAAAACGTACAGAGGAGGATGACAAAGATGATCCCATGTATCAGAAATCTTCCCTATGAGGATAGACTGAGGCCCTGAATCTGCACTCTCTAGAAAGGTGTAGAATTAGGGGGGGATATGATTGAGGTGTATAAATGGAAGACAGGAATAAATAAAGGGGATGTAAATAACGTGCTGAAAATATCTAGCCTAGACAGGACTCGTAGCAATGGTTTTAAGTTGGAAAAATTCAGATTCAGGAAGGATATAGGAAAGCACAGGTTTGGTAATAGAGTTGTGGATGAGCGGAACAAACTCCCGAGTACAGTTATTCAGGCTAAAACGTTGTGTAGTTTTAAAAATAGTTTAGATAAATACATGAATGGGTGTGGGTGTGAGTTGGACCTGATTAGCTTGTGCTACTAGGTCAGTTGCCATGTTCCTTCCTTAAGTGAATGTGACCTGACCTGACTAGGTTGGGGCATTGGCTTAAGCCGGTAGGAGACTTGGACTTGCCTCGAATGGGCCAGCAGGCCTTCTGCAGTGTTCCTTGTTTCTTATGTTCTTATGTCTTAATACCTCATCATGTTGACATTGTTTATTATATACGACCGACACAGTACCCATGACTTACAGTGTTGTGTTGTGTTTCAGACTGTCCACTGTACGAGATGGGTGAGTTACGAGGCTACAAGAAACACGGTGACACTTGGCTCAATGATAACTCTCCTTGCGAGTCCTGCGAGTGTATACACGGAGAGAAGCGTTGTCTCTACCACTACTGTAATGGTACGTAATAATAATATCTTTATTTACTACTAGTACATATACAAGGTATACAGACCATAACTGACATCAATAACATACTACTATATAGAAAGCTGCTTGTTATGCTGAGCATTTCCCGCAAATTAGGTCAGTTTTGTAAAGTAAAAGGACACAAGTGCAACTAATGTGACATTTTATTGTGGCCACAATAAAATGTCACATAAGTTGCACTTGTGTCCTTTTACTTTACATATTGTCGGTAATTCTACCAACTTTATTACAATAGGTCAGTTTTGTCCCAGGATGCGACCCACACCAGTCCACTAACACCCAGGTACCCATTTTATGCTGATGGGTGAACATAGACAACTGGTGTAAGGAAACACGCCCAGTGTTTCTACCCTCGCCAGGAATCGAACCTGACACTCACCGTGTGAAGTGAGAGCTTTAGCCACCAGACCACAGGGCACCGTAATGCACGTAACGTAACTACGTGAGTTAATAGAGCTATCAACGTTTGACCTCTTCAAGGGGGGCTCCTTGGTGTGGTGAAGAGGCTCTTGGTCAGAGGAATTAGACCTGTCGGTCTCCTTCCTCAGACCGAACCTAATTATCCCCCAATCCCCCGTTCCCTATCCCATCCTCCCCTTTTTCCTTTCCTCCTCCTCCTCCCCACCCCTCCCTTTTGCCCTTCCTTTTTGGCCTTTGGTTTTTTTTTTTTTCCCACAGGCACGCTAGTTCCTAGGTAGGGGAAAGGGTACCGGGGTCCATCCCATTCCGTTGAGGTTCTTGGTGGTGGCGTAGTTTGCCGTGGAATCTGGATTGCCTGGGGATGTCCTGATCCCTCTCTGGTATCCCGGAGGGTGGCTTTGGGTGTCTCTCGGGCGACGGGTGTATCTCTGGAAGCCACCTTTCGGATTGCAGATTGCGGGGGTGGTGGCCGAAGGAGGTATGCTTTGTGGCGGATTTCCGGCCGCCCTCTCTTTTGTCCACCGAGGTAGCTCGGCAGATGTGAGGTTGCTATCCCAGATTGCCGGTTTACTGGCATGATGGGTAGGGTATGGCACGGGTTCCATGCTGCATCTGCGCTACTTGCAGTGCCGAGGTCCTCTTGGGTGCAGAGGGAGATTTCTGGCCCTTTCATTCCTCCTAGGAACTATCCCTCCCCGGTCCCCCCTTTTTTTATTCTTTTTTTTATTTTTATTTTCTTTTCTTCTTTCTTTTTTTTTCTTAAAAACAAAAAGAAAGAAGTAACCTAACCATGGCAGCCCTAGTCCATGAACCTTCTACCCCCGGGCCCCTTCTTGATACCGCACCCCGTTCTGACCCCGCCTCGTCTTTGGACCACTCTTCGGACACTCCTCATGCCTCTGTACCTCTTGCCGGTGCTGTTTCCTCACCCGCTTCAGGTACTGAGGCCTCGACTGACTCCTTCGATTTATCTGACCTTCGCTCTCCTCTGACTATGCTTCCAGCCTCTCCCTCTACGGTGCGGCAATTTTCGAATTGCCAACCCGTTCCACGTCGGACCAACTCTGGTCCCACGCCTAAACGCCAATGACAATTACCTGCTGATGATACTTCTCCACCTTCTCGTTCTTCTCAGAAAAGATCGACACGTCCTTCACTACCTTTCCACACTCAGTTTCAGACTGCACAATGGACTAAATTCTTCACTTTACGACCGACTTCCTCTACTGCCTATCTTTCTTACCACAGTATTGGCAAGGCACTCCTACGCCATGTTGGTAAAGATATTTCTTTTCATGTTCTTAAGAGGGGTACGCGCATCATCACCGTACAGAATGCTACCCAGGCTCGTGAGCTTTCTCGTCTTTCCCATATCGATACTGTTCCTGTCACTATAGAAAAACATCATTCCCTCAATTCTTGTAGTGGTACCGTCATTCTGCCCCATACCATAGTTCAACAAAATTTCCAGACATGTGGCAATGACATTCTTGAACAGCTGGAACTCCAAGATCTCCCAATCCTCAAGGTAGACACTTATGTTCTTCCTGCCCGCGGGCGGAGACGATACCCTAGCAATGTGGCTCGTTTAACTTTTGACAGCCGTGAACTCCCATCCTCAGTTTATGTAGCAGGACATCGGTTACAAGTTCGAAAGGTGATCCCTACACCGCAACAGTGTAGAAATTGCTGGCAATTTGGCCATCCAGCGAAATATTGCAGATCTATCGCCGAATGCCCAGTCTGTGGTGCCGATGACCATTCTAATATGTCTTGCAATCGACCTCCCTCTTGCCTTAATTGTCATGAGGCTCACCCTTCGTACTCTCACCGTTGTCAAGTCTACTTAAACGAGCGGGAAATCCGTTACCTCAAAGAGGCAGAAGGTCTCCCTTATGCCATGGCAGTTTCTCATCTCCGCCTTCAAGGGAGACTACCTCGTGTTTCTTATTCCCGTGTTTCAAAATGTCCCCCCACTTCTGGTATCCCATCTTCTGCACCCACCTCTGTGGTTCCCTCTCCCATAGTCACTCCTGTATCTAATTCTTTTGCTGTCCTCGGCTCAGATGTCCCTACTTCAACGCCTCAGTCTGATCTCGCTTCTTCATGTTCTCTCTCACAAGCCTCAGTAGCGACGAGATCTCGTATGACACCTCCTCCCAATCGTCCCTCTACTTCTCAAAAGTCAAAAAAAGGTCTGTTAATACCTCCTACCCATCTTCCACCTCTTCATTTTACCTTCCCTGTCTCTGTACCTGGTTCTCCCCCTCTCACTGGCTCTGTTACAAGTGTAGAGGTTCACCCTCCTCCTCGTACTGTACCTTCCTCCCCTGTTCCCTCCCAAGTTTCTTCCTCTTCTGCCACCTCCCAGGTTTCTGCCTCTTCTGTCCCCTTCCACGCTTCTCCAGTTCCCTCCACCCTTTCGCCCCCCCTACCTTGGTAGAGTCCAATACAGTTCCAATCTTTACTCATCCTCCCCCTACCATTTACAATATTGTCTCCCATACGACGTCTCTGAATTCCGAAACACTTGAAGCAATCTCTGAATATATTGCAGAGACCAAACCATCAATGGACACTGATCCACCCTCCGCTCCTTCTCTCTCCTCTGCTCCATCTGAGCAACTCCTTTCTTCACAGTGCACCGTTCCTTCACTGCTTGAACGTTTTCCACTGCCTCCGCATGTGGACTTTTCTAACCCCTCTAGTCCGTAGGAACCCTTACCTGCAGATTTCAGGTATCTTTATCATTGCCAATCATGGCTTATTTACAGTGGAATATATGCGGCCTCAGGGGTAATCGGGGTGAGCTTCAGATGTTACTCTCCCAGTTTTCCCCTGTTGGTGTTTGCTTACAGGAACCAAAATTACACTCTGCTGTTATCTCTCCCATCTCAGGCTATAATTTATTGTATTCTTCAGATCCTTTTCCTGATGGGACCTTTAATGAAAGTGCCCTTCTTCTACGCACTGATATTCCGTACCATCAGCTATTTGTTCGTACTTCGCTGCATTACACAGCAGCCCGTATCTACTTGCATAGGTGGTATACGCTCTGTTCTTTATATCTCTCTCCTTCTCGAGCATTATCTATTCTGGATATTGCCTTTCTTGTTTCATCATTACCGCCACTGATTCTGTTACTTGGTGATTTTAATGCCCACCATTTCCTCTGGGGGGGTCTCACTGTGATTCCCGTGGCATTCAGTTAGAGGCTTTTCTTGCCACCCACCCCCTCCATGTTTTAAATACAGGTACTCACACCCATTTTGATCCTCGGACTCTCACACTCTCTTGCATCGATCTCTCAGTCTGCTCTTCCTCTGCCGCATTAGACTTCACTTGGTCTGTTCTCCCGGACTTACATGACAGCAATCATTTCCCAATCATTCTTACTTCCCCTTCATATTCACCACCTCTTCGCATCCCACGCTGGCAATTTGATCAGGCAAATTGGAACCTTTACTCACACCTAACTGTTTTTAGAGAGGTTCCTTCTTCGTCCTCCATCGATGAGCTTTTACACCTCTTCTCGTCCTCCGTTTTAACCGCAGCTTCTCATTCTATACCCCAAACTTCGGGCAGGCATTCTCAGAAATGCGTGCCTTGGTGGTCTCCTGCTTGTGCTCGTGCAGTACGTTTGAAACGAGCTGCATGGGGCAGGTACCGGTACAATAGAACCACAGAGAGACTTCTTGATTTTAAGCAGAAGCGTGCAATCGCTCGCCGTGTCATCCGTGATGCTAAACGCACTTGCTGGCGAGATTATGTCTCCACCATCACCTCTGCTTCCTCTGAGTGCAGTCTGGAAAAAAGTACGAAAACTGAGTGGTAAATATTCTCCTGACCCGGCTCCTGTTCTGCGGGTTGCCGGTGTTGAAATAGCAAACCCACTAGATGTTGCCAATGAAATTGGCAATCATCTGGTCCGTATTTCTCAGGGACTCCATCTATGCCCCTCATTTCTTTCCTCAAAGTCTGCCAGAGAGTTAGCACCCTTGGACTTTTCTTCTCTCAGAGAAGAACAGTATAATGTGCCTTTTACACTTCAAGAACTGGAGGCAACACTCTCAGCTTGCCGATCATCGGCAGCTGGGCCCGACGACATTCATATTCGTATGCTACAACATTTACATCAGTCAGCCCTTGCAGTCCTATTACGCCTTTACAATCTTATTTGGTCACAAGGAGTTCTTCCACAGCTGTGGAAATCCGCCATTGTTCTCCCTTTCCGCAAACCAGGCACTATGGGACATGAAACCTCCCACTATCGTCCCATTGCTCTTACCAGTGCAGTTTGCAAAGTGATGGAACGCCTAGTAAATAGACGTTTAGTGTGGTATTTAGAGACACACAAGAGTCTCTCCACTCGTCAATATGGCTTTCGTAAGGGACGTTCTACCATAGACTGCTTACTACGCTTGGATACGTATGTTCGTAATGCCTTTGCGAATAACCACTCAGTTATTGCCATATTTTTTGACCTTGAGAAGGCATATGACACAACTTGGAGATATAATATTTTAGCCCAAGCCCACTCCTTAGGCCTTTGAGGCAATCTACCATCTTTCCTTAAGAACTTTTTAACTGACAGGCATTTCCGTGTTCGGGTTAATAATGTGCTCTCCCCGGACTTTATCCAAGCTGAAGGTGTCCCCCAGGGATGTGTTCTGAGCACAACACTTTTTCTCCTTGCTATTAATGATTTGGCCTCTAGTCTTCCATCAAATATTTGGTCATCACTCTATGTTGATGACTTCGCTATTGCCTGTGCAGGCGCTGACTGTCACCTCATTACAGTTTCTCTCCAGCATGCAGTCGACCGTGTTTCCAATTGGGCCACCACACGTGGGTTTAAATTTTCCAGCACTAAAACCCACCAAATTACTTTCACTAGATGCTCTGTCATCTCCGATCATCCTTTGTACCTCTATGGCTCCCGTATCCCTGAGCGTGATACAGTCAAGTTTCTGGGCCTCCTCTTTGATCGTAGGTTATCCTGGAAACCTCACATTACCTCTCTGAAGGCAACTTGTCACAGCCAGCTGAACCTTCTTAAAACCCTTGCTCATCTTTCATGGGGAGCTGATCGTCGAACCCTCCTTCGCCTACATTCCACCCTTATTTTATCGAAACTTGATTATGGTGACCAGATCTATTCAGCGGCATCTCCTGCTACTCTCTCTAGCCTTAACCCCATTCATCACCAAGGATTACGTTTATGCCTTGGTGCTTTTCACTCTTCCCCTGTCGAGAGCCTCTATGCAGAAGCGAACGTTCCATCCTTATCCGATCGCCGTGATGCCCATTGCCTTCACTACTATGTACGCTCTCATGATCTCCGCAATCCTTCCATTTATAGAATGGTCACTGATATTAGTAGACATTCTTTATTTGTTCGCCGCCCCTGCTTACTCCGTCCCTTCTCTCTTCGCCTTCATTCGCTCTTGTCTTCTCTTCAATTACCACCTTTCTATGTTCATGTAGCATCTCACTTTTCCCTACCCCCCTGGGAAGTTCCAGCTGTTCGAGTCTGTTCTTTCTCTCTCCCTTGCTCGAAAGCCCAACTGTCTACGGTCACTTCCCGCTCTCTTTTTCTTGACCACTTTCACTCTCATTCTCATGCCATTGCTGTGTATACAGATGGCTCTAAGTCTTCTGACGGCGTAGGATTCGCAGCAGTGTTTCCGGACAGCGTCGTACGAGGGCATTTACTATCTTCGGCTAGTATTTTTACTGCTGAATTGTATGCCATTCTTGCAGCACTTATCCGTATTGCATCTATGCCTGTGTCATCATTTGTGGTTGTCTCAGACTCCCTTAGTGCTTTACAGGCTATACAGAAATTTGATACACCTCACCCCTTAGTCCTCCGTATCCAAGTTTGGCTACGCCGCATCTTTACCAAGCATAAAGATATTGTTTTTTGTTGGGTCCCTGGTCATGTTAACGTACAGGGCAATGAACAGGCAGACACTGCTGCGCGGTCAGCAGTACATGACCTACCAGTTTCATATAGAGGTATTCCATTTACGGACTATTTTGCTGCAGTATCTTCCCACCTTCACACCCGTTGGCAACACCGTTGGTCTACTATGCTCGGCAACAAACTTCAATCTATTAAACCAAGTATAGGTTACTGGCCGTCTTCTTATCACCAGTGGCAAGGTTGGGAGACTTCTCTCTCCCGTCTTCGCATTGGCCATACTCGTCTTACTCGTGGATATCTCATGGAGAGGCACCCTGCTCCTCTCTGTGAGAATTGCCAAGCTCCATTATCAGTCAGCCACATTCTGTTGGACTGCCCACTTTATCAACGAGCACGCAAAATTTACCTCCGTCGTCGTCTTCGCTCCGCTGCTCTCTCTTTACCTTCCCGTCTCGCTGATGGACCCACCTTTCATCCAGACTCTCTCATTGACTTTTTGACAACAACTGACTTACTTCACAAATTCTGATACCTTCAGCCCTTTCTACTTCAATCTCTTGCTACCCTCTACCCCTGTACTATCCCCTGCCCCGCTGTTTTCTGTAACCTACTGATCATCCCTCCTCCCTTCTGCCATCCAATACCCTCGCTTCCTTCCCTACCCTGCAGCTCTGTATAGCCCTTGTGGCTTAGCGCTTCTTTTTGATTATAATAATAATATCAACGTTTGGGTAGCATTGATAATGGGCTGGGCAAATATTTTTGTTAGTGGGTTTGAGAAGGACTTGCCTAGTATGGGTCAGTAGGTCTTCTGCAGTGTTCATCCTGTCCTGTGTAATGGTGCATAACACTGTCCCTGCGTGTATAACACATGAGAAAATTAAGACACATGTTCAATAGTTGGGGATCCTTATTGATGAAACGTTTCGCCTACACAGTAGCCTTCTTTAGTCAGATACATAGAGGACAAGAATAAGATGAAGAGTTTGAGGTAATCAGTCCCTCATTCTTTTCTGAAGATAGATGGACTGAACACATCAACTCCAGGCTGAGGGACTGATTACCTCAAATTCCTCCTCTTGTCTTTTCTATATTGGACTAAAGAAGCCACTGGCTGACAAAACGTTGCTTCAGTAAAGATCCCCAAATGCTGCCGCACAAGTGTCTTATTCTCCCACCAGCGTATACTAGACAGTTTGTTCTCAAAACATAAGTTACACTTGAGGCCTTTCCACTATGTAATTCTCTAATGTTAAGTGAGTTTGTGTAGTGGAGACATATTTTGTAAGTGAGTTTGTGTAGTGGAGACATTTTGTAAGTGAGTTTGTGTAGTGAAGACATATTACATATTTTGTAAGTGAGTTTGTGTAGTGGAGACATATTTTGTAAGTGAGTTTGTGTAGTGGAGACATATTTTGTAAGTGAGTTTGTGTAGTGGAGACATATTTTGTAAGTTTGTGTAGTGGAGACATATTTTGTAAGTGAGTTTGTGTAGTGGAGACATATTTTGTCTGCTGGGGAAAACTTTCTTCATTTTACGAAAGAAAAAAAACAAAAGGTGACCTAAACCTGAAGTAAATGTGTGTGTGTGTGTGTGTCTGTCTGTCGGTGTCTGTCTTTCTGTCTTCACACTTCTCTACTACCATTTTGCCACTAGTGTATTTTGGTTAACTGATCTATACGGGTTTAGGACTTCCTGGCAATTAAAAAAAAAGACACCACGACATGCCAGTGAGCATGCATTCTCCATCATCATCATTATTATTATTATTAACACGAGTCTGCATCATGCCAACAGATGGACTGACGGAGGGGTTGATGCCCCGGCCCTCAGGTCGAACCCCGCTGGCTGACGATGAGGACTTCAATGACCTGCAGGAGGGCTCGGGACGACTCCCTGATGACTACTACAAGATCCTCCACGACCTGGAGGGGGCAGGTGGGAGACTCTAGAAAGATTCACATTGCAGGAGGGCCCCGCATATACAACACCCGTTCTCAGTGTTCCATGTTTATGTAGGCTTGCGGTTGAGTTGGTGTTCATTATGTTTGGTGCTTTTACTGCAGCGCCGCCATTATCAGCAGTTGATGAAACATTTCATCTACACAGTAGGCTTCTTCAGTCAAATACAAAGGTAGTAATGAAATAAAGACGATGTAATCAGTCCATCAACCTTGGAGAAAAAGTATTTGAGGTGGTCAGTCCCTCAGCCTGGAAAAAAGTTCAGCTCCATGGTGGCAGTAGTGGTGGTGATGGTAGTCTTAGTAATAGTAGAAGTAATAGTACTAAAGTAGTATTGGTGGTAGTAGTTTCAGTAGTAGTAGTAGTACAGTGGTATTGGTGGTGGTGGTAGTAATGATAATAGTAGTAGTAGTAATAGTAATATTAATAGTAGTTGTAGAAGATAGATTGATGAAAAATGCAAAATAGCTTGATAAATCAACTCTCCGAATATCATGGGGTCAGAACCCATGCCAAGCTGGTGGTAAAACTATCAGGCCAGTGTGTTGTCCACTGTACCATGCCAGCCTAATAAGGTTCCTCCAGCTAGGTATATATCTCTACACACTAGGAAGGCTAGCATGGGCCCCACTCACTTAAGATGTAAGTTCTTGTGGAAAAAAAAATCTCTCACCGGCATAGTTGGTGTCAATTATGAGGAGTTTTTCTTACCTACATTTCAGAGAACACAGTTCAAGGCAGGGGTGTGGAGTCGGAGTTGAAAGCAGTTCTTGAGTTACTGGAGTCGGAGTTGGTAAAACGTAATTAAAGGAGTCGGAGCCGGAGGTTTTACGTGTCAACTCAACAGCCCTGGTTCAAGGGACTCTAGGCATTCCCTGTATTCTTGATCCTTGACTGAATTTATATGGGCAGTGAAGGTTCTCTAGATATTCTCCAGTATTGCAGTTCCTTCTGCCTTGGAAAGGGTTGTGAATGTGCAGCAGTATTCCAGCCTAGAGAGAATGATTGACTTACACAACATTATCACTAGCTTGTTATCTGTTATATTGAAGGTTCTAGTTATTGAAACTTTCAGTTTTCTTGCAACATTGTTGTGATCCTTGAATGTAAGATCTCTTCCAGATTTTAATTCTTGAATTTTTCCTTAGCATAGTACAGCCTCTTCTCACTTAGCAACGTACTCGTTTACTGACGCCTCAGATTTATGACGGACTCTCTGACCATTATTTATACCTAAATAATGTATATTAGCGCTAAGTTCCTCTCTTCTGTTTATTTCAGTATACATTACACTACTGTATAAACATTTAAAAATATACCAGAAATATTATAAATGGTGCAAAGGTGACATTAAACGAATATCAAAGATGGTTGACACAAACCCACTACCATTATAGTATGCTCCTCACTTAGCGATGAATTCGTTTAACAACATGGTCTTAGGAATGGAATTCAGTTGTTAAATGAGGAGAGGCTGTACCTGATATTTGACCTTATTGAACATATCATTGTTTTCTGTGGCCCACTGGAAGACTTGGTTTATATTTTCTTGAAGATCTGAATACCACCCTCATACAAACTCTAATATTATCTCTAGTATTATGTCTATTATTATCTTCAATGTTATTGTCAATATCTTGTGAGTGTCACAATAATTTTATTATAGTAATGTAGTCACTATTATTTATAAATGTGAAAATAAGTCAAAATGTTTGTAAGTCTTGATATTGTGTTATTGTTTGCACACACAATGGTGTGATCATTGTTTTAGTGATGAGAAAACTGTCACCACTGTTGTCAGACTTCAAGACCTGTGTCTGTCATGTGGGGATGTCTTGATGCTGATGAAGGGCTTGGGATCCAAGGAATTGGGGGCCCCCCCATCCCTCCTTCAAATCAAATTATATTGCCTGCCATCTCTTAATGTATTACCCTTTAGGGTTTAGCACTTCTCCATGATAGGAACCCGTAACCGATGTGTGTCTTTTTTCAGGCTCCCGGGATGATGAGAGGAAAAACGAGAGGGACAACTGGGAGAACGAGACTCACCACCCCATATCAGCGGACTTTTGCACTTCACCTTGCAGAAAGTCTTGTCCACATGGGTACAAGGTATGCAGCACTTGTAGACAGGGCTGGATAAAGGCATGGGCTTTAGAGGCTGCAGCCCAGGAGACCTCCACCAGCTGGATGGCCTCTGCCAGCTGGAGGACCTCTGCCAACTGCTGGAGGGCCTTTGAAAGCTGAAGGGCCTCTGCAAGCTGGAGGGCCTCCACCAGCTGGAGGGCCTCCACCAGCTGGAGGGCCTCCACCAGCTGGAGGGCCTCCACCAGCTGGATGGCCTCCACCAGCTGGAGGGCCTCCACCAGCTGGACGGCCTTCACCAGCTGGACGGCCTCCACCAGCTGGACGGCCTCCAGTGATGTTCTCTACAATTTACTGATGTTTTGGAGAAATTTGTTTCCAAGAATTACACAAAGTAAATGTTTCAATTTTAATTCTTGTTAGCACCTGACAGTACCTGTAGCCCAGGGACCTGACAGTACCTGTAGCCCAGGGACCTGACAGTACCTGTAGCCCAGGGACCTGACAGTACCTGTAGCCCAGGGACCTGACAGTACCTGTAGCCCAGGGACCTGACAGTACCTGTAGCCCAGGGACCTGACAGTACCTGTAGCCCAGGGACCTGACAGTACCTGTAGCCCAGGGACCTGACAGTACCTGTAGCCCAGGGACCTGACAGTACCTGTAGCCCAGGGACCTGACAGTACCTGTAGCCCAGGGACCTGACAGTACCTGTAGCCCAGGGACCTGACAGTACCTGTAGCCCAGGGACCTGACAGTACCTGTAGCCCAGGGACCTGACAGTACCTGTAGCCCAGGGACCTGACAGTACCTGTAGCCCAAGGACCTGACAGTACCTGTAGCCCAGGGACCTGACAGTACCTGTAGCCCAGGGACCTGACAGTACCTGTAGCCCAGGGACCTGACAGTACCTGTACCCCAGGGACCTGACTACCTGTAGCCCAGGGACCTGACAGTACCTGTAGCCCAGGGACCTGACAGTACCTGTAGCTCAGGGACCTGACAGTACCTGTAGCCCAGGGACCTGACAGTACCTGTAGCCCAAAGACCTGACAGTACCTGTAGCCCAGGGACCTGACAGTACCTGTAGCCCAGGGACCTGACAGTACCTGTAGCCTAGGGACCTGACAGTACCTGTAGCCCAGGGCCCTGACTACCTATAGCCCACTGACCTGACAGTACCTGTAGCCCAGGGACCTGACAGAACCTGTAGCCCAGGGACATGATGGTACCTGTAACCCAGGGACCTGACAGTACCTGTAGCCCAGGGACCTGACAGTACCTGTAGCCCAGGGACCTGACAGTACCTGTAGCCCAGGGACCTGACAATACCTGTAGCCCAGGGACCTGACAGTACCTGTAGTCCAGGGACGTGATGGTACCTGTAGCCCAGGGACCTGACAGTACCTGTAGCCCAGGGACCTGACAGTACCTGTAGCCCAGGGACCTGACAGTACCTGTAGCCCAGGGACCTGACAGTACCTGTAGCCCAGGGACCTGACAGTACCTGTAGCCCAGGGACCTGACAGTACCTGTAGCCCAGGGACCTGACAGTACCTGTAGCCCAGGGACCTGAAAATACCTGTAGCCCAGGGACCTGACAATACCTGTAGCCCAGGGACCTGACAGTACCTGTAGCCCAGGGACCTGACAGTACCTGTAGCCCAGGGACCTGACAGTACCTGTAGCCCAGGGACCTGACAATACCTGTAGCCCAGGGACGTGATGGTACCTGTAGTCCAGGGACGTGATGGTACCTGTAGCCCAGGGACCTGACAGTACCTGTAGCCCAGGGACCTGACAGTACCTGTAGCCCAGGGACCTGACAGTACCTGTAGCCCAGGGACCTGACAGTACCTGTAGCCCAGGGACCTGACAGTACCTGTAGCCCAGGGACCTGACAGTCCCTGTAGCCCAGGGACTTGACAGTACCTATAGCCCAGGTACCTGACAGAACCTGTAGCCCAGGGACATGATGATACCTGTATCCCAGGGACCTGACAGTACCTGTAGCCCAGGGACCTGACAGTACCTGTAGCCCAGGGACCTGACAGTACCTGTAGCCCAGGGACCTGACAGTACCTGTAGCCCAGGGACCTGACAGTACATGTAGCCCAGGGACCTGACAGTACCTGTAGCCCAGGGACCTGACTACCTGTAGTCCAGGGACCTGACAGTACCTGTAGCCCAGGGACCTGACAGTACCTGTAGCCCAGGGACCTGATGGTACCTGTAGCCCAGGGACCTGACAGTACCTGTAGCCCAGGGACCTGACAGTACCTGTAGCCCAGGGACCTGACAGTACCTGTAGCCCAGGGACCTGACAGTACCTGTAGCCCAGGGACCTGATAGTACCTGTTGCCCAGGGACCTGATAGTACCTGTAACCCTGTAGCATTTATTGTGGTGGAGGCCAAAAAGAAAAACTAGAAAAGCTAGATAGAGCGATTGATAAACAAGGGTTGAGGCTCGACTGTTCGTCACTGTAGGAGTTGCCAGCAGTCACCGGTTTCTTCAACACGCAAGTTATACTTTTGTATCAATCAAATAACATATTACTCGGGTAGAATTTTCCAGTAGATCCTTCATGTGTTAGCCCAAATCACCGACCAGTATGTTTTAAATAAGTGACCCACTGATCAGATCAGACTGGCTCCGAACCCTTGACTGGACTGAACCCTCGACTGGTCGAACCCTTGGCCGGTTTCAAATGGATTCGTTGGACAATAAAGCAGACTGTAAATGGATGGGGTTGTAGGCGCCCTTATAAACACAAACAATAAATATAAAACAAACTCCAGGAGCGTACTCCGGTAAGCTGTCCTGATATAAAAGTACAGTTAGAAATAGAAATACAGATAGCTAGAGCTTTACTTAAAGAGGTTATTAATAGAGTATTCAAGAGGTTGCTAGTAGAATTACAGTAAATCAACCATTCAAATCATTATGAAGCTGTGTGTAGTCTGCAATAAATCAAACAAACGGGCTTCCACATGGATAAATTGTCATTTTTGTGGAAATTGGTGTCATGCCCCTTGTGCAGATATCCAAGAACTAGCTACAAGCAGTATTAAAACAGGGAAGTGTTTTTGGGTATGCCCAAAGGAGATAAATCTGTGGACTAAAATCACAAGGGTATTAAAAGAGGATAACATCAAAGCTGCTTTCATAGACAACCTGGAAGCTTTCTACAATAGATGGGAACATAAAAAGTCTGGGCTGAATGGTACTGCCCTTGATACTGGCCATGTAGTCAGAAACTGTAAGGCTGGAGGTGATGTCCTGGTAGTCAGTAAATGTGGGGCTGATAGTGCTGTCCTGGGAGACAGTAATGGTGAAGCTGGAGGTGCTGTCCTGGGAGACAGTAATGGTGAAGCTGGAGGTGCTGTCCTGGGAGACAGTAATGGTGAAGCTGGAGGTGCTGTCCTGGGAGACAGAAATGGTGAAGCTGGAGGTGCTGTCCTGGGAGACAGTAATGGTGAAGCTGGAGATGCTGTCCTGGGAGACAGTAATGGTGAAGTTGGAGATGCTGTCCTGGGAGACAGTAATGGTGAAGCTGGAGGTGTTGTCCTGGGAGACAGTAATGGTGAAGCTGGAGATTTTGTCCAGGTAGTCGGGAATTATACGCAGGAAGGAATACATATAAATGACCTCATAGGGGACAGGAGCTGTAGTGGGGAAACAAGTGTAGTCAAACATAAGATAAAACCAATATTGCAAACAAGAAATACAACAGGAAATAGCAAACAAGAGGACTCCACTAGCAATAGTGAGGATATATTACCAAAAACAACTGGTGGGAGCTCCATTGTTGGTGCTAGGGAAGATAGGAATAAGACAGGTAAACATGCACCAACAGGGAATACAGTCACAGAAACCCAAGGCAAACGGAAACCAAGCCTGTGCACATACTATGCACTTGGTATTTGCAGACATGGGAAATCTGGAAAAACAGATGGGACGTGCAACTATGACCACCCTAGAAAATGCCGTGCCCATATGACAACAGGAAAATGCAAACTCCCTTCCTGTAAGCTTTTTCACCCTGAAATGTGTACCTACGCAGTACAGGAAAGACTGTGCTATAACTTAAATTGCCAGGCACACCATCTAAAGGGGACAAAAAGATACAAAACATCCAGGCCATGGGAAAACCTGGGTAGCCACACCCACTCAAGAGGGAGAGGTTTTTTAGTGCCAGGAAGGAAAAAAAACTTGCAGGAAATGGCAGAAATTGTACACCAAATTCAGTCATTCCTGGAGTGGAACCACAGTCGATGGCCTCCACTCCAAACCAACAGATACAGATACTAATGCCGGAAAAAAAATCCCCCCTCCAGTACCAACAATACCACCAGTCCGATGACATTCTTCTTTGCAAATATACAGGGTCTAAAGCCAGCAACAAACAACAAAATACCTTTCATCCGTGGACTGCTTGCAGAGGCAAAGGCAATGTTCGCGGCTTTCACTGAGACCCACATAAAGGATCACTTAGACAACGAAATATGGATCCCAGGTTACAACCTATACAGATGTGACAGAGTGAACAGGCAAAAGGGGGGGGGGGGTTGGCCTGTACATTGCAGAGTCACTTGTTTGCACAGAACTGCTTAATGCCTCAAATGATGTAGTGGAAGTTTTAGCAGTAAAGGTCGAGAACCAAAACCTAGTCATTGTGGTAGTCTACAAGCCTCCGGATGCAACATCCCAGCAATTCCAGGAACAGCTGTTAAAAATTGACCACTGTCTGGAAAATCTTCCAGCTCCTGCACCCAACATCTTGCTCCTGGGGGATTTCAACTTAAGGCACCTAAAATGGAGGAATATAGCAAATAATATTGTTGCAGTAATAACACCAGGAGGCAGCTCTGATGAAAACTCACACTCACACGAGCTTTTAAATCTCTTTACAAAATTCAATTTAAACCAGCAAATAATAGAGCCTACTGGAATGGAGAATACACTAGACCTCATCTTCACTAACAATGATGATCTGATAAGAAATGTCACCATATCAAAAACAATATACTCAGATCACAACATAATTGAGGTTCAGACATGTATGCACAGAGCCCCAGACCGACAAAATGAGATTAGTCACAAGGGAGCATTCACCAAATTCAACTTCAATAACAAAAACATAAAGTGGGACCAAGTAAACCAAGTCCTAACCGATATAAGCTGGGAAGATGTACTAAGCAACACAGACCCCAACTTATGCCTAGAACAGATTAACTTGGTGGCACTCGATGTATGCACAAGGCTTATTCCTCTAAGAAAAAGGAGGAATAGATGTAAAATAGAAAGAGACAGGCGCTCTCTTTACAGGGGACGGAAAAGAATAACAGAGCGGTTAAAAGTGGTCAATCTATCTGAAATGCGTAGGGAGACACTGGTCAGAGAAATAGCAAGCATCGAACTTAAGCTAAAGGAATCTTATAGAAGTCAGGAATCGCGGGAAGAACTAAAAGCCATAAATGAAATCTAAAGAAACCCAAAGTATTTCTTCTCCTATGCCAAATCAAAGTCGAGAACAACGTCCAGTATTGGGCCCTTACTTAAACAAGATGGGTCCTACACAGATGACAGCAAGGAAATGAGTGAGCTACTCAAGTCCCAATATGACTCAGTTTTTAGCAAGCCACTAACCAGACTGAGAGTCGAAGATCAAAATTAATTTTTTATGAGAGAGCCACAGAATTTGGTTAACACAAGCCTATCTGATGTTATCCTGACGCCAAATGACTTCGAACAGGCGATAAATGACATGCCCATGCACTCTGCCCCAGGGAGAGGGAGCATGGACACGGGGGTCGTCCCACAGTTACTAAAAACAACAGACATAGCCCCACTCCACAAAGGGGGGAGTAAATCAACAGCAAAGAACTACAGACCGATAGCACTAACATCCCATATCATAAAAATCTTTGAAAGAGTCCTAAGGAGCAAGATCACCACCCATCTAGAAACCCATCAGTTACACAACCCAGGGCAACATGGGTTTAGAACAGGTCGCTCCTGTCTGTCTCAACTATTGGATCACTACGACAAGGTCCTAGATGCACTAGAAGACAAAAAGAATGCCGATGTAATATATACAAACTTTGCAAAAGCCTTCGACAAGTGTGACCATGGCGTAATAGCGCACAAAATGCGTGCTAAAGGAATAACAGGAAAAGTCGGTCGATGGATCTATAATTTCCTCACTAACAGAACACAGAGAGTAGTAGTCAACAGAGTAAATTCCGAGGCAGGCACGGTGAAAACCTCTGTTCCACAAGGCACAGTACTCGCTCCCATCTTGTTCCTCATCCTCATATCTGACATAGACAAGGATGTCAGCCACAGCACCGTGTCTTCCTTTGCAGATGACACCCGAATCTGCATGACAGTGTCTTCCATTGCAGACACTGCAAGGCTCCAGGCGGACATCAACCAAATCTTTCAGTGGGCTGCAGAAAAGAATATGAAGTTCAACGATGAGAAATTTCAATTACTCAGATATGGTAAACATGAGGAAATTAAATCTTCATCAGAGTACAAAACAAATTCTGGCCACAAAATAGAGCGAAACACCAACGTCAAAGACCTGGGAGTGATCATGTCGGACGATCTCACCTTCAAGGACCATAACATTGTATCGATCGCATCTGCTAGAAAAATGACAGGATGGATAATGAGAACCTTCAAAACGAGGGATGCCAAGCCCATGATGACACTCTTCAGGTCACTTGTTCTATCTAGGCTGGAATATTGCTGCACGCTAACAGCACCTTTCAAGGCAGGTGAAATTGCTGACCTAGAAAATGTACAGAGAACCTTCACGGCGTGCATAATGGAGATAAAACACCTCAATTACTGGGAGCGCTTGAGGTTCCTGAACCTGTATTCCCTGGAACGCAGGCGGGAGAGATACATGATTATATACACCTGGAAAATCCTAGAGGGACTAGTACCGAACTTGCACACGAAAATCACTCACTACGAAAGCAAAAGACTTGGCAGACGATGCAACATCCCCCCAATGAAAAGCAGGGGTGTCACTAGCACGTTAAGAGACCATACAATAAGTGTCAGGGGCCCGAGACTGTTCAACTGCCTCCCAGCATACATAAGGGGGATTACCAACAGACCCCTGGCAGTCTTCAAGCTGGCACTGAACAAGCACCTAAAGTCGGTTCCTGATCAGCCGGGCTGTGGCTCGTACGTTGGTTTGCGTGCAGCCAGCAGTAACAGCCTGGTTGATCAGGCTCTGATCCACCAGGAGGCCTGGTCACAGACCGGGCCGCGGGGGCGTTGACCCCCGGAACTCTCTCCAGGTAAACTCCAGGTAGCCCATGGACCTGACAGTACCTGTAGCCCAGTGACCTGACTACCTGTAGCCCAGGGACCTGACAGTACCTGTAGCCCAGGGACCTGACAGTACCTGTAGCCCAGGGACCTGACAGTACCTGTAGTCCAGGGACATGATGGAACCTGTAGCCCAGGGACCTGACAGTATCTGTAGCCCAGGAACCTGACAGTAAATGTAGCCCAGGGACCTGACAGTACTTGTTGCCCAGGGACCTGATGGTACCTGACAGTACCTGTAGCCCATGCACGTGACAGTACCTGTAGCCCAGGGACCTGACAGTACCTGTAGCCCAGGGAACTGACAATACCTGTAGTCCAGGGACATGATGGTACCTGTAGCCCAGGGACCTGACAGTACCTGTAGCCCAGGGACCTGATGGTACCTGTAGCCCAGGGACCTGACTACCTGTAGCCCAGGGACCTGACAGTACCTGTAGCCCAGGGACCTGACAGTACCTGTAGCCCAGGGACCTGACAGTACCTGTAGCCCAGGGACATGATGGTACCTGTAGCCCAGGGACCTGATAGTACCTGTAGCCCAGGGATCTGATGGTACCTGTAGCCCAGGGACCTGACTACCTGTAGCCCAGTGACCTGACTACCTGTAGCCCAGGGACCTGACAGTATCTGTAGCCCAGAGACCTGACAGTACCTGTAGCCCAGGGACCTGATGGTACCTGACAGTACCTGTAGCCCAGGGACCTGATGGTACCTGACAGTACCTGTAGCCCATGGACCTGACAGTACCTGTAGCCCAGGGACCTGACAGTACCTGTAGTCCAGGGACATGATGGTACCTGTAGCTCAGGGACCTGACAGTACCTGTAGCCCAGGGACCTGATGGTACCTGTAGCCCAGGGACCTGACTACCTGTAGCCCAGGGACCTGACAGTACCTGTAGCCCAGGGACCTGACAGTACCTGTAGCCCAGGGACCTGACAGTACCTGTAGCCCAGGGACCTGACAGTACCTGTAGCCCAGGGACCTGATGGTACCTGACAGTACCTGTAGCCCATGGACCTGACTACCTGTAGCCCAGGGACCTGACAGTACCTGTAGCCCAGGGACCTGACAGTACCGGTAGCCCAGGGACCTGACAGTACCTGCAGCCCAGGGACCTGACAGTACCTGTAGCCCAGGGACCTGACAGTACCTGTAGCCCAGGGACCTGACAGTACCTGTAGCCCAGGGACCTGACAGTACCTGTAGCCCAGGGACCTGACAGTACCTGTAGCCCAGGGACCTGATGGTACCTGACAGTACCTGTAGCCCATGGACCTGACTACCTGTAGCCCAGGGACCTGACAGTACCTGTAGCCTAGGGACCTGACAGTACCTGTAGCCCAGGGACCTGACAGTACCTGTAGCCCAGGGACCTGACAGTACCTGTAGCCCAGGGACCTGACAGTACCTGTAGCCCAGGGACCTGACAGTACCTGTAGCCCAGGGACCTGACAGTACCTGTAGCCCAGGGACCTGACAGTACCTGTAGCCCAGGGACCTGACAGTACCTGTAGCCCAGGGACCTGACAGTACCTGTAGCCCAGGAACCTGACAGTACCTGCAGCCCAGGGACCTGACTACCTGTAGCCCAGGGACCTGACAGTATGTGTAGTCTGGAGACCTGACAGTACCTGTAGCCCAGGGGCCTGACAGTACCTGTAGCCCAGGGACCTGACAGTACCTGTAGCCCAGGGACCTGACAGTACCTGTAGCCCAGGGACCTGACAGTACCTGTAGCCCAGGGACCTGACAGTACCTGTAGTCCAGGGGTCTCACAGTACCTGTAGCCCTGGGACCTGACAGTATCTGTAGCCCAGGAGCCTCACAGTACCTGTAGCCGAGGGACCTGACAGTACCTGTAGCCCAGGGACCTGACTACCTGTAGCCCAGGGACCTGACAGTACCTGTAGCCCAGGGACCTGACTACCTGTAGCCCAGGGCCCTGACAGTACCTGTAGCCCAGAGACCTGACAGTACCTGTAGCCCAGGGACCTGACAGTACCTGTAGCCCAGGGACCTGACAGTACCTGTAGCCCAGGGGCCTGACAGTTCCTGTAGCCCAGGGACCTGACAGTACCTGTAGCCAAGGGACCTGACAGTACCTGTAGCCCAGGGACCTGACAATACCTGTAGCCCAGGGACCTGACAGTACCTGTAGCCCATGGATCTGACAGTACCTGTAGCCCAGGGGCCTCACAGTACCTGTAGCCCAGGGACCTGACAGTACCTGTAGCCCAGGGGCCTCACAGTACCTGTAGCCCTGGGACCTGACAGTAACTGTAGCCCAGGAGCCTCACAGTACCTGTAGCCCGGGGACCTGACAGTACCTGTAGCCCAGGGACATGACAGTACCTGTAGCCCAGGGACATGACAGTACCTGTAGCCCAGGGACCTGACAGTACCTGTAGCCCAGGGACCTGACAGTACCTGTAGCCCAGGGACCTGACAGTACCTGTAGCCCAGGGGCCTCACAGTACCTGTAGCCCTGGGACCTGACAGTATCTGTAGCCCAGGAGCCTCACAGTACCTGTAGCCGAGGGACCTGACAGTACCTGTAGCCGAAGGACCTGACAGTACCTGTAGCCCAGGGACCTGACTACCTGTAGCCCAGGGACCTGACAATACCTGTAGCCCAGGGGCCTGACAGTACCTGTAGCCCAGAGACCTGACAGTACCTGTAGACCAGGGACCTGACAGTACCTGTAGCCCAGGGACCTGACAGTACCTGTAGCCCAGGGGCCTGACAGTTCCTGTAGCCCAGGGACCTGACAGTACCTGTAGCCCAGGGACCTGACAGTACCTGTAGCCCAGGGACCTGACAGTACCTGTAGCCCAGGGACCTGACAGTACCTGTAGCCCATGGATCTGACAGTACCTGTAGCCCAGGGACCTGACAGTACCTGTAGCCCAGAAACCTGACAGTACCTGTAGCCCAGGGGCCTGACAGTACCTGTAGCCCAGGGACATGACAATAGAAATATAAACACAAATGCAGTATAATGTGTTCCTTTATTGACAACGTTTCACCCACACAGTGGGCTTTTTCAAGTCACACACGGATCTATCTGGGGTTGGAAGGTACGAGAGTATTTATAGTCATGTTCAGAATGTTAAGGTCAGGTGGAGAATGCTGCATCTGATGATCTACCGGGTGGGGTTATAGAGTCTTGGGTAGCTTGGCAGGGGTATTGGACAAGTTGTAGACCTTCTGCAGTGTTCTATGTTCTTATGTGGGATAGCGATGAAGAAATTTCTTGGCGAGTGGTTCAGCTATGTTATAGAAGCCATTGTTCTGGTTGAAATTGTTGGTTATAGAGATAAGCGATGATTCCAGGATTCTTCTGTATTGAGTGTTGTCTTCGTTGGCTATAAGTCTTGAGTTTCTGTAGTTAATTAAATGGTTGTGTGAATTGCGATGTTGTACACAGGCATTCCTTGTATCGTCAGTCCTGCTTGCATATTGGTGTTCTGAAATGCGTGTTTGGAGGTCTCTTGATGTTTCGCCCACATATAATTTGTTGCAGTCATTACAAGGGATTATTTATACCCCTGCAGAGGATGGAGGCTTGTCCTGTCTACTACTGGTGATGTCCTTGATGGTCGTGGTTGTGGAGGTAGATACTTGGAATGATGTTTTGGCAAAGATGTTGGAAACATGTTTGGCAATGGAGTTGTTGGGGAGGACTATGTATCTCTTCTCGGCAGTGTCTTCTCTGGGTGTGTTGAAGATGTTTAATGCCCGCCGTCTGCAGTCTCTGATGAAGTGACGAGGATAGTGGAGTTTAGAAAATACTTGTTCAATTACTCCACTATCTAAACTCCACTATCCTCGTCACTTCATCAGAGACTGCAGACGGCGGGCATTAAACATCTTCAACACACCCAGAGAAGACACTGCCGAGAAGAGATACATAGTCCTCCCCAACAACTCCATTGCCAAACATGTTTCCAACATCTTTGCCAAAACCTGACAGTACCTGTAGCCCAGGCCTCACAGTACCTGTAGCCCAGGCCTCACAGTACCTGTAGCCCAGGGGACTACAAAATCTTAAACCATCTCCGCTTGTAGCTATTTGAAGCAAGTGTGCAGAAATTACATCATGCATGTAGGGCAGGTGTTTGAAGACCTGGAAACGACCTCTAGCATTTTTTCACTAGTTACGTTCTTTTGTGTTGCCCCGTGGACAGTTTCCCATTGACACTGCTCCGTCACCATTTACATATCCACTTGGTATTTAAATTTCTCTATGAAAATAGCGAGATGGCGCAAAAAAAGATGGACAGCGGAGAGAAGATGCTTAGCTAAATCATCTGGTTTCCCTTACCCTTAATTCTTCCTGTAATCAGATGTTTAAGGATGGTGTCTTCATACTGGTGAAAACTCTTCATCCAAGGAAATAGAGCTGCCCTCTGTTTCCTTAGGTCAAACTGGATTATGCCCATAAGGCAGTGAATGTTTGACTGCCAGTGATTCGCTGCTTCCTAGCAGATATGATAATAATAATAATAATAATAATAATAATAATAATAATAACAATAACAATAATAATACACCTACCATCCAACTTACTACCTGCTTGACATACAATCATTCGACTTATGACCGTGTTTTGTATACCAAATTTCTGGGAAATAAACAACTGTTTGTGTTGTACACAGTGTTTATCCTAAACCTTACAGTATAAAATACAGTACTAACAGCATAAAAAGTAAAGTATAAAAAATGAAATACCAAAATACAACAATAAAATAAAATCATTACAAAAATGTGATGTTGATATTCAGTAGTAAAGTTCGACTTATGTCCATTTCAACTTACGACCGGTTGGTCGGAACCGAGCTCGGTCGTAAGTTGGATGGTACCTGTATATTTTCCTTTTCCCACTAAACCAGACCAACCAGACTGTGATGGATATGTGGGGCAGTGAGCCACCAGCAGCAGTAGCAGCCTGGTTGACCAGGCAAGCACCAGAGGAGCCTGGCCCATGGCTGGGCTCCAGTAGAGAAACTCTTGCAACTCATCAAAGGTATATCAGTGGCAAAGGTGTGAGTTTACTCAAACTGCAAAATTTTCTCAGTCGAAAGATTTCCTTAGCGGCGATGTCTTCCTTAGCCTATGGCTTACTCCAAGTGTCTAGCATCCCATGGTTCAATCCCCAGTACAGAAGGAAACATTGGGGTGTGTTTTCTTAAGACACCTGCTGTCCCTGTTCACCTAGCAGTACGTAGGTACCTGGGTGTTAGTCGACTGGTGTGGGTGGCATCCTGGGGATAAAATTAACCTAAATTGTGGGAAATGCTCTGCATAACCAGGGACTTTATGTATAGTACATATGTCATTGATATCAGTTATGGTCTATATAAGTTGTATCATGTACTTGTAGAAATATAGATTATGATTATGAAAGTTTTCTTAATTAACTACTGTGTGCACAGGTGGATGAGGTGCGGGGATGCCGTACGTGCAAGTGCCACAAGTGTCCAAGCATCCGGCAGTGCCACTTGCAGTGTCCTGGGGGGCTGGTGCAGGACCACCGTGGCTGTCGCACTTGTCGCTGCCAGAGCCCCAAGCTTGCCGTCTTCACAGCTTCACACGACGAGGACTTCGTGGTCGAGGACGGCATGGGTGCAAGTGGTGATGTGTACGTAACATCTCAGACGGAGCCTCCCTGCAATACCACGCGTGAGTACCTGCCTGGTGTCATAGCCACTTGGCTATGTTCATGTGCAGAAGATTCTGCCATATTCACAGATCAGAAAATAAACACCAAAAAATTTGTAGGTTGATTACAGATGCTCATTACTTTATGATGGTTCGACTTACGATAATATCACCATCATACTGTACAGTAAGACCTCTGTATCCATGGGGAATATGTTACAAGGACCTGCTATGGATACTAAAACTGTGGATAGTAGCAAACTCTATATACAAGTTCTATACAAACCTGTTATAAAGCTTCACTGATAAATTATGCACAATAATTGGATAATTATCACTTTTTCACTGATGGGAAGCACTTCACACCTTCTCTTAGACTTTTTAGAACTTCCATCATCACTATTTTTGTACTTTGAGTCCATTATTAAGCAAAATTAAGGGATATTTTTGGGCCAAGGTAAACCAAGGATATTGGACATGCAGATACGGGGATCCTGCTGTACATTTATTGATAAGATAGACTTGTATTTATCTATCTACTTTTCAATACTGGTATGTATTTAGTAGCAGTAATTATTTGCTTATTTACTCAATGAAAGTAGAAAGAAGAGAGGGAGAATACTTCCCGGTAAAAGTAGGTCTTAGACAGGGATGTGTAATGTCACCATGGTTGTTTAATATATTTATAGATGGGGTTGTAAAAGAAGTAAATGCTAGGGTGTTCGGGAGAGGGGTGGGATTAAATTATGGGGAATCAAATTCAAAATGGGAATTGACACAGTTACTTTTTGCTGATGATACTGTGCTTATGGGAGATTCTAAAGAAAAATTACAAAGGTTAGTGGATGAGTTTGAGAATGTGTGTAAAGGTAGAAAGTTGAAAGTGAACATAGAAAAGAGTAAGGTGATGAGGGCATCAAATGATTTAGATAAAGAAAAATTGGATATCAAATTGGGGAGGAGGAGTATGGAAGAAGTGAATGTTTTCAGATACAGTGGACCCCCGCTTAACGAACTTTTTTCATTCCAGTAGTATGTTCAGGTGCCAGTACTGACCGAATTTTTTCCCATAAGGAATATTGTGAAGTAGATTAGTCCATTTCAGACCCCCAAACATACATGTACAAACGCACTTACATAAATACACTTACATAATTGGTCGCATTTGGAGGTGTTCGTTAAGCGGGGGTCCACTGTACTTGGGAGTTGAAGTGTCGGCGGATGGATTTATGAAGGATGAGGTTAATCATAGAATTGATGAGGGAAAAAAGGTGAGTGGTGCGTTGAGGTATATGTGGAGTCAAAAAACGTTATCTATGGAGGCAAAGAAGGGAATGTATGAAAGTATAGTAGTACCAACACTTTTATATGGATGTGAAGCTTGGGTGGTAAATGCAGCAGCGAGGAGATGGTTGGAGGCAGTGGAGATGTCCTGTCTAAGGGCAATGTGTGGTGTAAATATTATGCAGAAAATTCGGAGTGTGGAAATTAGGAGAAGGTGTGGAGTTAATAAAAGCATTAGCCAGAGGGCAGAAGAGGGGTTGTTGAGGTGGTTTGATCATTTAGAGAGAATGGATCAAAGTAGAATGACATGGAAAGCATATAAATCTATAGGGGAAGGAAGGAGGGGTAGGGGTCGTCCTTGAAAGGGTTGGAAAGAGGGGGTAAAGGAGGTTTTGTGGGCGAGGGCCTTGGACTTCCAGCAAGCGTGCATGAGTGTGTTAGATAGGAGTGAATGGAGACGAATGATACTTGGCACCTGACGATCTGTTGGAGTGTGAGCAGGGTAATATTTAGTGAAGGGATTCAGGGAAACCGATTATTTTCATATAGTCGGACTTGAGTCCTGGAAATGGGAAGCACAATGCCTGCACTTTAAAGGAGGGGTTTGGGATATTAGCAGTTTGGTGGGATATGTTGTGTATCTTTATACGTATATGCTTCTAAACTGTTGTATCCTGAGCACCTCTGCAAAAACAGTGATTATGTGTGAGTGTGATGAAAGTGTTGAATGATGATGAAAGTATTTTCTTTTTGGGGATTTTCTTTCTTTTTTAGGTCACCCTGCCTCGGTGGGAGACAGCCGACTTGTTGAAAAAAAAAAAATATTCATATTCATCCTCAATTACAAATGGATTTGTAATTGAGGATTTATAAGTACTATTTGATGTTTTACAACTGCTGTACATGTGCACAGTGCAGCCATCCTTTGTACTATTGTGCTGTAAGTTGACAGTGAGGTACATAATTTGTAAACTGAGAATGAATTACATAATTTGTAACTTGAGGACTAGGTATGTACATAATTTCTTTATAACTTGAGAACAAGGTACATAATTTCTTTGTAATTTAAGAACAAGTTACGTAATTTCTTTGTAAGTTGAGAGCAATGTACATAATTTCTTTGTAGGTTGAGAGCAAGGTACATAATTACTTTGTAGGTTGAGAACAAGTTACATAATTTCTTTGTAGGTTGAGAACAAGGTACATAATTTCTTTGTAAGTTATAGGCTTACTGTATACTGTAATACAAGTGGTATGATGGATAGCAGTTGGTATACCAGGGGTATACTAGAAGGGTGTTCCGGGGCTCAATGCCCCTGCGGCCTTGTCCATGACCAGGCCAGCATTTCTACATGTCCCAGTGTCATGGCAGGTGTGACTGGGTGTAGCGATGGCCGCAGGACACACCCGGTCGGGGCCAGGTGGGCGCAAGGACTCTGCATATCGTGCGGCTGCATCGCTCCGGGCTACACCCAGTGTAACATAACCCAGTGTCCCCTGCCGCCCTGCACCAGCAGCCAGGATGACTCGGCCATGCTGCGCCGGGCGGCACACCCGTGCTGCCCACCTTGCACAGGTGTTGCAACCTTTGTAGCGTGCAAAATGTTTCTTGCCCATTTGCACTTGTTACTTATATTCCTGTACACTTGTTTTCCTAGACACTTCTTTTTATCTCTTGTAGATTTTCCTGGCTCCTGTACACTTTTCTGGCTCCTGTACACTTTCCTGGCTTCTGTATACTTTCCTGGCTCCTGTACACTTTCCTGGCTCCTGTACACTTTCCTGGCTCTTGTACACTTTTCTGGCTTCTGTACACTTTTCTGGCTCCTGTACACTTTTCTGGCTCCTGTACACTTTTCTGGCTCCTGTACACTTTTCTGGCTCCTGTACACTTTTCTGGCTCCTGTACACTTTTCTGGCTTTTGTACACTTTTCTGGCTTCTGTATACTGTCCTGGCTTCTGTACACTTTCCTGGCTCCTGTATACTTTCCTGGCTTCTGTACACTTTCCTGGCTCTTGTACACTTGCCTGGCTCCTGTACACTTTCCTGGCTCCTGTACACTTTCCTGGCTCTTGTACACTTGCCTGGCTCCTGTACACTTTCCTGGCTCCTGTACACTTTCCTGGCTCTTGTACACTTGCCTGGCTCCTGTATACTGTCCTGGCTCCTGTACACTTTCCTGGCTCTTGTACACTTGCCTGGCTCCTGTACACTTTCCTGGCTCCTGTACACTTTCCTGGCTCTTGTACACTTGCCTGGCTCCTGTACACTTTCCTGGCTCCTGTACACTTTCCTGGTTCCTGTACACTTTCCTGGTTACTGTACACTTGTCTGGCTTCTATACACTTTTCTGGCTCCTGTACACTTTCCTGGCTCCTGTACACTTTGCTTGTCTCCTTTTTTTTCCTAGTTTCTAGTAGTCTTCTATTGCCATGTACTGTACTTATCTCTTCCTTTATGTACTCTTTTTACTCTTCTTTGTTCTCTTAGATACACTGTACTTCATGCTTATTTCTCACTTTGTGTTTGTCTCTGTTTTCTTAAGCTTTCTACTCTATCATTTTCCCAGCTTTGTACTCTGATCTTTTCCAAGCTTTGTACTCTGATCTTTTCCAAGCTTTGTATTCATCTCTATGCAACATACAACACATCTTGTTTGCAGTGTTGAAGGAACTGAAAACTAACCCTTAAAGCATAGATTAATAAGGACCGTGATGGTACAAGTCAACGGGTGCAGAGAAGAACACTGTTGCCGCAGAAACTGTTCATCACTGCTGTAATGTTTCATCCACCTTAATTTAATGGACTTCAGAAACGTGGGACACAGTCTACAGGGCCACAGTAATAATGGCATTTCAAAAATTTGATTTGTTTAACTCTCATTTGAATTGCAATGAAGAATAAAAAGGCACAAGACAGTTAGTCCTTGACTTGCGAACACGTTAAGAACCTTCTGTATTGTGCATATCATTATAGCATTATTGCGTATAATGTCATTATTATATTATACATAATTCAGGAGGTCCCCGACATGTTCGTAAGTTAAGGACTTCCTGTATTGTGACTGAAACAACAACAAAATGTAGTGTACATGTAATAAAATATTGTTAGGTACAAAATAAAGCACAAACATGCAGTGCATCTTGGGAAAACTAGTAACACTTAAAAAAAATTTGCCGGTTCTGTGATTTGTTTGCACTCGTGTAATTATGATTTCCCGAGTCAGCCACAACTAGTTGGTATTGTATTATACACCAGGTCTTCACCACAGAGTCATTTGATTCAGAAACTGTGGATAAAGTGTGCTAATTATAGAATTGTTTATAATCATTACTTCAACAGTGAAACAATCTCATCTCTATCACAGCAGTGCTGTGTGACCCCTTTTAGGTTTAGCAATCAACTTATTATTATTATTTTTTTTCAACAAACTGGTCATCTCCCACGGAGATAGGGTGACTTAAAAGGAAAAACAAAAGTGTGTTGAAAATTCTTAAATTTAGTAATTTTAACAGGAGAAGGGGTTACCAGCCCCTTGCTCCTGCCATTTCAGTCACCTCTTACAACACACATGGCTTATGGAGGAAGAATTCTGTTTCACTTTCCCATGGAGAATTATTATTGCTATTTAACACACTGGCCATCTCCCACAGAGGCAGGGTGACCCATAAAAGAAACACTTTCACCATCATTCATACTACCACTGTCATGTCAGAGGCATGCAGATATGATGTTTTAGATGACTCCAAACAGAAAATATCCCCACCTCTATTAGTCCATTAAATCGAGGGCTTGGTTGATAATGTACAGCCCTGAAAGAAGCATTATAATCGTGATAATGGTTTCGCCACAACTCTCTTAATATTGCATGCTGGAGTGTTATAGTTTGTGCTTGCCTCTAAATGAAGTTTTCTCTCGTCTCTAGGAGTGACAGTATTAATTTAAAACTAACACAGTATGGTGTATATTTATTAGGAGAAAATAGCATTAAACAGTTTAGATCAGAAATTGTGTTGTTTAGTTTCTGTATTGCACTGATGAATTCTCTGGTTGTTGAAACATTCCTATGATAAAGTTACCCAGGTGTTGCACACATGACATTATATCTCCACAATAAAGATACTCAGGTGTTGCACATGACCAGGCGCCGTGGTGGATCAGGGCATGATCAACCAGGCTGTTACTGCTGGTCACACGTAAACCAACTTGCGAACCACAGCCCAGCTGGTCAGATACTGACTTTAGGTATTTTTCCAGCTCTTTTGTAGACTGCCAGGGGTCTTAAAGATAGCCAAGGGTCTTGAAGACAGCCAGAGGTCTATTGGTATTCCTCCTTATGTATACTGGGAGGCAGTTAAACAATCTTGAGTCCCTGACACTTATTGTGTTGTCTCTTAGCATACTCATGGCACCCCTGCTTTTCACTAAGGGGATGTTGCACCACCTGCCAAGTCTTTTGCTTTCATAGGGAGTGATTTTTGTGTGCAGATTTGGAACTAGTCCCTCTAGGACTAGTTCTATGGAGTACAAATCAAGGGACTTCAACTGTTCCCAGTAATTTAGGTGCTTTATTGTACTTATACAGTGGACCCCCGGTTCGCGATGCTATCGGTATCTGATAAATCCGGTATCTGATAAATCCGGTATCCGATGCATTATATCGCAAAAAATTTGCCTCGGTTCCTGTTACAAAACCCGGTATGCGATATGATTCGTACGAGACGTGTCTACATGTGGCCTGAACTGCCCCGTGTGTGCCAGTGTTTACAAGCCAGCCAGTGTGCGCGCATCTAAGGATACATTCAGTACATTCCATATTATCCATATTATCACTGTTTTTGGTGCTTGTTTCTGCAAAATAAGTCACCATGTGCCCCAAGAAAGCTAGTGCCAACCCTGTGGTAAAAAGGGTGAGAATTAGTATGGAAATTAAGAAAGATGTTGAAGGGTTTGGGGCTAACCCTGAGAAGCCTATGCCAGTTGTGGAATCCATTGTGCCTACTTCAAAAATTAAGGAAATGTGTGCACAGTGGGTTGAACTGCAAACCTTTATGGATGAAAATCACCCTAACACAGCTAGACAGAAGTCCAGTGACTCTCAAGCTGGTCCTAGTGGCATTAAAAGAAGAAGGGAAGTAACCCCGGAAAAGGACTTGCTACCTCAAGTCCTAATGGAGGGGGATTCCCCTTCTAAACAATAGGTTCAACACTCTCCCCTCCTCCGATCCCATCAATCATCACCAGATCTTCATTAAAGGTAAGTGTCAATTATTCTATTGTTATTGTTGTTATTGTAATTATTCTATTGCATTAAACTTAATATTTCATGTGGTAAAAGTTTTTTTTTTCATACTTTTGGGTGTCTTGCACGGATTAATTTGATTTCCATTATTTCTTATGGGGAAAATTTATTCGCTTTCCGATAATTTTGGTTTACGATGAGCTCTCAGGAACGGATTACTATCGCGAACCGGGGGTCCACTGTACATGCCGTGAAGGTTCTCTCTATATTCTCAAGGTCTGCAATTTCGCCTGCCTTGAAAGTGGCCATTAGTGTACAGCAGTAGTCCAGTATAAAGAGAACATGCTGTTGGAAGAGAAACATCATGGGCTTGGCATCTCTAGTTTTGAATGTTCTCATTATCCATCCTATCATCTTCCTAGCAGATGTGGTAGATACATTGTTGTGATCTTCGAAAGTGAGATCTTCTTGACATTATCACTCTCAGGTGCATCACATTAGTTTTTTGCTCTGTTGCATTGTTGGAATTTGTTTTATGCTCCATTACAGTTTTTATTTCATCAAGTTTTCCTCAGCAAAGTAGTTGAAATTTGTCTTCATTGAACTTCGTATTGTTTTCTGTGGCCCAATTAAAGATTTGGTTGATGTCTGCTTGGAGATTTACAGTGTCTTAAATGGGTGACACTGTCATTCAAATTCTGGTGTCATCTGCAGAGGTGGACACGGTGCTGTGGTTTACTTCTCTATGTCAGATATAAGGATTAGGAACAAGATGGGAGTGAATACTGTGCCTTGTGGAACAGAGCTTTTCACTATAGCTGGCTCTGACTTCACTGTTTACTATTAGTCTTTGTGTTCTGTTTTTTAGGAAGTTATAGATCCATCTACCCATTTTTCCTCTTATTCTTTTATCACGCATTTTGTGCACTATTACACCATGGTCGCACTTGTCAAAGGCTTTCACAAAATCTATGTATATTATATTTGCATTTTATTTGTCCTCCAGGGCATCCAAGACCTTGTCATTGTGGTCCAGTAGTTGTGAAAGGGAGGAGTGACCTACCCTAAACCAATGCTACCTTGGGTTGTGCAACTGATGGGTATCTAAGTGAGTGAACCCTTTCAAAGATTTTTATTATGTGAGACTCACGAAATCATAATGACACAATTGCAAACAAACCATACCACGGACGAGGATAGAACCCGCGATCAGAGAGTCTCAAAACTCCAGACCGTTGCGTTAGCCACTGGACCAGCTAGCCACAATCATGTCATTACGATTTTGTGAGTCATGTTGACGGCTTTGAGGGGACTTGAGCTAGAGTTCATTGCGGCCACGCTAGCTGGAGATTCGTCTGTAAAAACTTGCATTTGTGGTCACAGTGGTGCCTATGCTAACCTTCCTATGGTGTAGAAATATACCTAGTTGGATGAATCTTATTGTGGCTAGCTGGTCCAGTGGCTAACGCGACGGTCTGGAGTTTTGAGACTCTCTGATCGCAGGTTCTATCCCCGTCCGTGGTATGGTTTATGTGAGACATTAGTGCTATCGGCCTGTAATTCTTTGCAATTGCTGTACTGCCACCTTTGTGGAGTGGGGCTATATCTGCTGTTTTTAGTGAGTTTGGGATGACCCCTGTGTCCATGTTTCTTTTCCATAGAATACTTAAGGCATGTGAAAAGGGTTCGTTGCAGTTTTTGATGAACATGGAGTTCCACAAGTCTGGGCCTTGGGCAGAGTGCATGGGCATATCGTTTATTGCTTTTTCAAGTCTTGTGGTGTTAGGTATGGTAAGATGTGATACAGGGACTCCAGAATCCTCATGTCACCTGAGCCACTGTGTCACTCATTCTGGACTCACTCTCCTTGCAACACAGATACTCGATTTCCAAAGAAATTCATTCACAATCATTATGATGTAATGGAAAGTCCACCAAATGCATGGAATCTCCAGCAGACTTAAGACTAAAACTACAAATGCTTAAAAAAGAAAAAAGTGTACGGCTGGGAAGGTAATACTGCTTGTAAGTAGAGCATGAGGTAATGGAAATATAAAAGTACCCTGTATAAACAGCTATGAATTGTGATAAAATATATAAATACCTTGTATAAGCAACTATCAGTTGTGGTAACAGTATACAAGTGAAGCTACAGTTCTATACACTTAAGCTTTGTTGTATTATTCCATTATATACAAGATAGTAAGAATGATCTGATGGGTAATAATGGTAGAACTACACACAATATGTTAGGCAAAAGGACACATGCAAGTAATGTGACATTTTATTGTGGCAATGTTTTGACCTCCAGGAGCTTTGTAGTGGTTTGATGAAGCTCCAGGAGAGCAAAACATTGCCACAATAAAATGTCGCATTGGTTGCACTGGTGTCCTGTCACCTAATAACAAGCAGAAAGATAGGATTCAAACTGCCATGCAAAATTATTTTGTACTTTTGTTTGTCATATTTATCTACAAAAAAACTAAGGCTTTACTGTGTGTACTCACCTTTATGTGGTTGCAGGGGTCGAGTCATAGCTCCTGGCCCCCTGTGTGCACGTGTATGTATATCCTAAAATGATAACATAAATAGTTACTACAATTTTTAATGTGTGCTTTTTAAAAGCATATAAAAATGTAACCCCCAAAAAATGTATATCATTTATTTTAACTAATATTTAATATATTTAACCCTTTGAGGGTTTCGGACGTACTAGTACGGCTTACGACCCAGGGTTTTTGATGTACTAGTACGCCTAAATTCTAGCGCCCTCAAATCTAGTGGGAGAAAGCTGGTAGGCCTTCATATGAAAGAATGGGTCTATGTGGTCAGTGTGCACAGTCTAAAAAAAATCCTGCAGCACACAGTGCATAATGAGAAAAAAAAAACTTTGACCGTTTTTTTGGAATAAAACAGCGACTTTGCACTGTATTTTTGTATGGTATTTATTGTTGTATTCTAGTTTTCTTGGTCTCATTTTATAGAATGGAAGACATATTACAGAAATTGAGATGATTTTGACTGGTTTTACAATGAAAGATACCTTGAAATTGAGCTCAAAGTAGCAGAAATGTTAGATTTTTACCAAATTTCAAAAGTAAACAAATCGTGCCAATGGTCCAATACACGTCAACTGGTGAGTCTAATATTCTTTCACAAGTGCGCCAATAATATTTATACAATTTTTTACACTAATGCAGTAGTCTGCATAACAGTAAATCTTATATTTTTTGTGAGAATAAAAATTCAAAGTGGAAAGCAAAAGAATATAAGAGGGGCCTTGAGACGTGACTAATGACCAGAGGAAGTGTCATTTTAGTGCCAGGAATGTCTTTCTTGTTTATTCTGGACCCTATTTGGAAATTGGCATCTTTTGAAATTTGTATGAAATTGGCAAAATTGCTAAATTTTGACCACTGTACTGGATAGTTGCATTTCATAAATGGGTGGTTTCTTGCACCCATTCGATAGAAAAAATGGAGTTCTAGCGAAATATTCATGTTTTCTGTCGACTAGTACAGTGCAATTCGCCGAAAATGGGGTTCAAAGTGGGCAAAATCGCCGATGCGTAAATATCCCCGAGACCGCTAACTTCGCGAGAGCATAATTCCGTAAGTTTTCCATCAAATTTCAAACTTTTGGTGTCCTTATGATCGGGAAAAGATTCTCTATCTTTTCATTAGAGAATTTTTTTTTTTTTTTTTAAATTTGGCCGACCCTGAGAACGAGTTTCGGAGAGGGCCTGTCGACCCTCAAAGGGTTAAAATGACCTCATATATATATATATATATATTCTTTTATATATATATATATATATATATATCTTCTTTCTTTCAACACACCGGCCGTATCCCACCGAGGCAGGGTGGCCCAAAAGGAAAAACGAAAGTTTCTCCTTTTGCATTTAGTAATATATACAGGAGAAGAGGTTACTAGCCTCTTGCTCCCGGCATTTTAGTCGCCTCTTACAACACGCATGGCTTACGGAGGAAGAATTCTGTTCCACTTCCCCATGGAGGTAAGAGGAAATAAACAAGAACAAGAACTAGAAAGAAAATAGAAGAAAACCCAAAGGGGTGTGTATATATATGCTTGTACATGTATGTGTAGTGTGACCTAAGTGTAAGTAGAAGTAGCAAGACATACCTGAAATCTTGCATGTGTATGAGACAGAAAAAAAAAAGACACTAGCAATCCTACCATCGTGTAAAACAGTTACAGGCTTCAGTTTTACATTCACTTGGCAGGACGGTAGTACCTCCCTGGGCGGTTGCTGTCTACCAACCTACTACCTAGGATATATATATATATATATATATATATATATACAGGAAGGCCCCACTTATACGGCGGGTTAGGTTCCAGGCTAGCGCCGTAAAGCGGAAATCGCCATAAAGTGGAACACCCTTTTTTTCCACTTATAAATGCATACAAACACTAGATAACAAGTTTACACTAACATATATTAAGTTAGCAATAGAACCAGGCATCAAAAAACAATAAAAAGGTACAATACACACATAGTGCACTCATTACTTACCTTAAAATATTTATAGTCTTAATCTAGGGTGAGACAAGTAGTATTTATTGTAAGAAATCAAGTGTGGTATGTATTGTAATAGGCAGGCTATTTCACCAGGCCACCCCACCCACACATACTATTCTATGATATTTAAGCATCCCAGAGCGATAAAATGTATATACAGTTCACTCATTACTTACCTTAAAATATTTGTAGTCTTAATGTAGGGTCAGGAGTAAGTAAATGAGATAAAACGAATAAATGAGAGAGAGAAAGAATGAGTACATGAGAGGTGACAGGCCAGGCACAGAGTAAACAAACCAGGCTCCCACATCTTATATTTATGTTTATTTATTCTATTGTGGGGTGTATTTATCATCTTTTTATGTTATGTATCGTGTTTATTATATAATTTTGAAAAAAATATCATGGCTGGATTAATGAAAATGTGTATATTACCGTAATATACGACATTTAATGAGACTCCGTGACTATTGTTATTATGGCGTCACTTGTGGAAGTCGTCTGCTACCAGAGATCACATTTATGTTTATTTATTCTACTGTGGGGTGTATTTATCTTATTTATATGTTATGTATAGTGTTTATTATATAATTTTGAAAAAAATATCATGGCTGGATTAATGAAAATGTGTATATTACCGTAATATACGACATTTAATGAGACTCAGTATTGTTATTATCACCACTTGTGGAAGTCGTCTGCTACACAGCTCACATTTATGTTTATTTATTCTACTGTGGGGTGTATTTATCTTATTTATATGTTATGCATCGTGTTTATTATATAATTTTGAAAAAAATATCATGGATGGATTAATGAAAATGTGTATATTAACGTAATATACGACATTTAAATGACTTGATGTATGTAAGTTTATTTAGGTACAGGTATACATAAGTATAATTATCAGAGTATATATAAAATATGAAATAACTTTTAAAAACTTTTGAAATTTTGGAGTTTCCAGACAAAATGGAGAGACTTAGTGCTTACTGAGCTCATGGAGAATGTAAACAAACAGGGTGGGGCACGGTGACCGTATTAGAAAGTCAGGTGGGGGGAGCCGTATAGTGAGTTTTGGTCATAATTTGAAATGTCCGTATTAGCAGAACGCCGTAAAGCGGAACGCCGTAAAGCGGGGCCCTCCTGTATATATATTCTTCTTTCAACAAACTGGCCGTATCCCACCGAGGCAGGGTGGCCCAAAAAGAAAAACAAAAGTTTCTCTTTTTAAATTTAGTAATTTATACGGGAGAAGGGCTTACTAGCCCCTTGCTCCCAGTATTTTAGTCGCCTCTTACAACACGCATGGCTTACGGAGGAAGAATTCTGTTCCACTTCCCCATGGAGATAAGAGGAAATAAACAAGAACAAGAACTAGAAAGAAAATAGAAGAAAACCCAAAGGGGTGTGTATATATATGCTTGTACATGTATGTGTAGTGTGACCTAAGTGTAAGTAGAAGTAGCAAGACATACCTGAAATCTTGCATGTGTATGAGACAGAAAAAAAGACACCAGCAATCCTACCATCATGTAAAACAATTACAGGCTTCTGTTTTACACTCACTTGGCAGGACGGTAGTACCTCCCTGGGCAGTTGCTGTCTACCAACCTACTACCTAGGAAAAATAAAAACATATATTTACATTTGGGGCGCTAGCGATAAGAATGCTTATATACGTTTGGACCGTTTACGGGTTAAATATATTAAATATATATATTAAATATATAAATATATATATATATATATATAATATATATATATTAATATATATATATAAATATATATATATATATATATATATATATATATATATATATATATATATATATATATATATATATATTTTTAGCTAAAATTCTGATTGATATATATATATATATATATATCAATCAGAATTTTAGCTAAAAAATTGTTTTTATTTTTTTTTTTTTTTTTTTTTTTTTTTTTTTCATATTTAAACTACCAGTTATGTATCAAGATGTCTGGTTATATTCATCAGAGTTTCTTCGAAATGTTGCCAAGATAAAGTATGCATGGTGAGGGTAATTGCGGAGACGTTGCAAATTTTGTTGCCACGATTTAGTGGGGAAAAAGATGTGAATTAGAATGGTGTTTTATGAGGACAATATTTGGCTTTTTTGTAGATCTTTATCGAGTCGTGACTTGATAGAGCTCTGCACAGAGTGAAACATGACTTGATAAAGCTCTTCACAGAGTGAAACACTGTCCTGGTGAAAGCAGTGTTCTACAATGTTAATTGTTTCTTTACTGCTGTCAGTAGTATGTCATTGGTATCCAGACCACAACTTACGCTACATCCATTCCTCAGACTTGGCGACCGACGGCCGATCCAGCCACAATGAGGAGCCAAGCATATCCTGGGAGCCTCTCGACCACCTCCCGGCCACACACTACCACTCAGACACGACTCCTGACGACCTCACCTATCGCCGAGCGTCCAGTGAAGGTGCAAGCGACGGCACAACAAAGAGCGCAGTGCAGAGTAAGTCCGTACTGTACAGTAAGTCCTTGACTTACAAACACATTGGGGACCAGAATTGTGTGTAATATTCATAATACAGGAAGTATTGTGTATAATAATATAATGATATTATATTATTATACACAATACTTGTGTATAATAAAATTATAAACAGTAATGATGTACAAAATACAGAAGATTCTCAACATGTTTATAAGTCTAGGACTTTTTCTAATTTACATTTTTTAACTTTTTTTTTTCCTTCTACCTGTTAGGCAAAAGAACACAAATGCAATTAACTAAACATTATGATTAACAATGCTTTTATTGCTAAACATAACGAGGGAAAATTTCTGGGTCTGCACCTTTGTAGCAACCTGAAATTCAACACCCACATCCAACACATAACCAAAACAGGTATCCAAAACGGTTGGCATCCTCTCAAACATATGTTATTACGTATGTACCACAAACAGCACTACTTACACTGTACTATTCACTAATCTACCCCTACTTCACCTATGCTATTTGTGCCTGGGGATCCACAACAGCAAATCACCTCAAGCCAATAATAACTCAGCAGAAAGCCACAGTATGAATGATCACTCAGTCCACTGCTAGACAACACATCCCACTGCTCTTCAGAGACCTAAACCTACTCAATATACAAAACTTTCACTCTTACTGTTATGCCTCTTACATATACAGAACAATAAATTCTAATATTAATCCCGACTTGAAGCACTTTCTTGATAGTTGTAACAGGACCGTTAGACATAATCCTTGATACAAAAATCTCTACGACAGACTCCCTGTCCAGCTAAATATCTAAAATTCAACATACATTAAAGGGCCCAAAATCTGGAACTCTGCTGGAAATCTCCAGAGCCTCACTATCTGCCATCATCTTAAAAACTACCATTAAAAAACATCTTTCCCTAACATATCCCAACATCACCTAAATATGTGAAAACTATATATCCAAATTCTGATTGCCACAAACATATGGAAAAGAGTACATTCTTATTTGCAATATCTGTAATCCTCCCAAACATTAAAACATTGACATTGTCCACATTATGTTAATATGCTAGAATCCTCGTTACCTATAATCATAACCAAACTTGTAATTCTTAAAACAATTAAACTTGATAAAAGCCATATAGAATGTACTAGTAGAATATTCAATTATCTTGTCTTCATTTTAACTCCTAAATTTATATTTACAACCTAGCTACCTAAGAGACTATATATAAAAACACTCCATTAGTCATTGCCTTATTAATCTTCAGTTAGTCTTAAGGCTGCCCAAAATGCTCTGCATAATAAGGGGCTTCATGCATGCATACCTAAATGTCACTCACCTCTGGACAAACATTGTATTTTGGTGAAATAAAGAATCTAATCTCATCAGCATTGCCAGTGGAGTGGACACAGCTGTGCCTCATCATCATACCTCTGGTGCTGGTCTTCCTGCTGGTGGCGGCTCTCATCCTACACTACTGGCGCAGGTACCACAGGGACAAGTACGACATCAATGCCTACAGACCTGCCGAGACTGAGAAACTCCGACCCGTGAAGACGGCCGATGACCAGTGCCACGTGAGGGAAGTGTGACCTGAATGAGGAGAGGAAACAGAGAGATTCAGGCAAACTGAGATGAGGCAGTATGGCGAATAAACCAAGACAAGAGACAGTATGGTGAATAAACCAAGACATGAGACAGTATGGCAAATAAACCAAGATGAGGCAGTATGGTGAATAAACTGAGATAAGGCAGTACGGTGAATAAAACAAGACATGAGGCAGTATGGTAAACAAGTGGAAATTCTGTGAAAAATAACACAGAAAAAACATGATGCCATGGATCTGAATGAACAGTTGAGTCACTGAGATGTCTTCATGTACATGAATTTGCAAAGAAATGTGAATATTCTCCAATAAGATTTTATTTATTTACAGAGGCAAAAAAATGCATATAACACTTATGGAATTTATTTAATTAAATAAGATATTTAAGTGTAAGTAACAAGTAAGTATGTAGTAGTAGTAGTAGTTTTAATAATACAATATTTAGTAGAAATGTGTGTTTAAAAAATGTATCGAATATGATTAATGGAGACTGACAAATGTCATGTGTGAAAGTAGCATTAATGCCAGTTATTGTGAGTAAATGTTTATGTATAAAAGTGACACAGGCATAAAAGTTATGTTTAAATGTATAAAATAGTATTATATATGATTATAGATACCATTTTGTATTATACATAACTGTATCAAATATGTATTTAGTAATAATATGAATTTCAAGGTAATATATTCTGAGGTTTTTTATTTTTAAGTAGATTTCTTTGAGAAGACAATGATGGGAGTTTACCAAGATGGAATGTTGAAGAACATCTTGTGTATCATATTGTGAATGATTTGACAGCCAATATTATGAGTGATATATACAGGCGCTCCTCACTTAACAACCAAGTTCCGTTCCGTACTTCGTCCATTCTTTCCTTATCTTCTTCCTCTTCCAAGTGATGCTGTGCTTCCAACTATATTAAATCTTAGTTAGTTAGCTCTCCTTTTACATATTCCACAGATTCTTCAATATCTTCCACTTCAACTAACTGATCGGAGTGCTGGTCGTAAGTCCGTGAGGTTGTTAACCAGGTAGGTTGTTTAGTGAAGAGTGTCTGTATATTCAGAGGGCATATAGCAGTTAAACTTAAACAGTGTGTCAATATAAGACGAGTTTTAGGGTCAGTCTCCTGGTTTACGGAGGCATGGGCTGAAGCGATCTTAGCTCTGTATTTACTGTCTTGCTCGGTAGCCTTGTCACGACTTGAGAATTTATAGCACGATTGCAGACAAACCAGGGAACAGGTTGGGATTGAACCCATGGACTTGTACAATCCCTGCCTGGTCCGTCTTTTTGTTTTAGACCTGTCACTTTTGTAACAATCATCAAAATTTCATATCTTTAGATTTTTTGAGTCAATTTTGAAAACTCTGCCACTGTGGTCATAACAAGTTTTGATAGCTTTAGCTTGCAAAGATATATTAATTACACCTGTGAGTGGCCAAAATGAGTATATAACATGTGGAATATACTGACAGAAAACTTGTGCTCAAGTAACTTTGAAAACTTTTAGGCTTCAAGTTCTGACACTTGAAAATTTATTTTTCAGTAATTCTTAATCTTAGATTTTTACTTATTTGAATAATCATCAGTAAAAGTACAAATCCTAGATAATCAGTCAGAATTTATTCCTTGTTGTTATATTGTCCAAGGTCTCACCATTACACCTCCTGCTAGCTGTTTTGACCTATGGAATACAAAATTTACATCCCTGAGTAGCTCATTTTGACCTATGATATACAAAATTGACATCCCTGGCCCTATTAATACTATCAGTGACATCACTCTTCAATGCCTGTGTGACCTCAGTATTTAGAAATCAAAACCTCATTCTCAGTGACCTCAGCTTGGTTTTGGAAGTGCCAAGCAGTGCATCAGGTCAGCTTCAGAAGATCATTGTGTTTACTGTCAATACATACTTGGTTGTGGAAGCCCATTATTTTGTTTAGAAACAGCTATTGTATCTAGTCACCGTGTCCCGCTAGCTATGTTAAGCACAAACGTGTATATCTGCTTGTGAAAAGATAAGTTATATATTTTTGTCTCTGGCATTTATACTTGCAATTAATCTGTCTGTATGTGTGCATGCACAAGTGTATGTATGAATGAATTCATGTGTGTGCAGGTGCAAACTTGAGTCCTGGAGGTGGGAAGTGCAGTGCCTGTGTTCTAAAAGGAGAGGTGGGTATATTTGCTGTTTAGAAGGGCATGTAAATTGCTGTATCTGTGCACCTCTGGCAAGACAGCAATTGTGTGAATGATGGTGGAAGTGTTTCTTCCTTTTTGGGTCACCCTGCCTCAGTGGGAGATGGCCAGCATCTTAAAAAAATATATACACACATCTTTCTTTTTCTCATACATCTTTCTCTCTTTCAACACACCGGCCATATCCCACCAAGGCGGGGTGGCCCAAAAGGTAAAAAAAAAAATTTCTCCTTTTACATTTAGTAATATATAGAGGAGAAGGGGTTACTAGCCCCTTGCTCCTGGCATTTTAGTTGCCTCTTACAACACGCATGGCTTACGGAGGAAGAATTCTGTTTTTCTCATACATATACAAAAAAAAAAAATATGAAAATCGCCAATCTCCTGTTCCGTAAATTTTTAAAAAAGGGCAGCTTGGTCGTGAAAACATTTGTGTGTACAGATATAGGTACACATAAGTACGGTTACATAAATTATCATACACAGCAGTATATGTGTAGATTACAAAGGATAACCCAACAAAGTCAGACAAAGTGACTTCTTTCCATCGGGGTCCTGTATGTCTGGAAAGGAAATGTGGCTTATTTTTACCTGTTGGGTGGTGGTAACAGCAACAGCAGCAGGCTAGTGGTTGTATTTGATACTGGCACACATGTTTATACAAAGTCATATCTGCCATTAACAACACACACTTGGGTGTCAACAAGCGATAGCAACCACTGGCACAACTTATTAAGGAAATGTGGCGTATTATTAGTGATGTTTGTAAGTGACGCTTGTAGAGAGTTGTATGAAGCACTTCCACCAGGGCTCCCAGGAGCCTCACCACCATATATTAAACTACTGGATAGTATAAGAACATGAGAACAAAGGAGTACTGCAGCAGGCCTACTGTTCCATAGTAACACACAAATAACCCACACAGAGGAGAAACAAACTATGACAATGTTTCGATCTAACTTGGACTATTAATTAGTAACACCAACACACGAAGGTAAGGGAGCCAGTATACAAGAATAGGCACGTCCTCCTTAAACCGAATCCTTCTCAATCATGTACTTTTTCAAACCTATTTTTAAAGCTACCTAAGCTTTTAGCTTTGTAAATACATTGAGAAAGGTTGGATCTGATAAGTGCCTACCCAGCATAGGCCAGTAGGCAGTGACAACTACAATGCATAGATGAAATAACCATTGTTTTTGAAGAGTTGAGAAATTAAAATAACTTTGGCTGTTTTAAAGTTGTCAGGAATATAATCATATTTTCATACCAGAAGTTACAATATTACAGGTAGTGCAGTTTCTAACATCATAAGTGTGCACAGTATGGGAGTTCACCTTAGATACTGTATGTATGTAATCACATGTGTGTGATTGCAGGGTTCGAGTCACAACGCCTGGCCCCGCCTGTGTGTGTGTGTAAGAGAGTGAGTGAGTTGTGTGAGTGTGTGAGATTGAGTCTGTGCTTGTGATTATTATTATTATTATAATCAAGGGGGAAGCGCTAAACCCGTAGGATTATACAGCGCCCAGGGGAGGGGGGATGTGGAAGGCATTCAGGCTTAATTCGGGGAACTGGAGCACAGATCCAATTCCCTAAATCAAGAGCCCCTCACCAACATCAAGGAACCTTCCATGAGGGGTGTGCTTGTGAGCGTGAGTGATAATGTAGTATTTGCCAAGAAACCTTGAAGAGCCAAGTACATAGATTATTAATATCAATTAAGCTTTTATTCAGCATTATACATAACTGACGTTTATCCTCCTCCTTCCCTCTTACAAAGATTGAAAAGAATATAAAACAAATAGAAGTTCCTCATTTGAAACTGATTTATCATTTAGCTAATTAAGTTATTATTTAGCAGTGAATGCCTGTACTGTACATATATGTGATATTGGAGAGGTTATGACAATGCTGCAATAGTGTGATTTCTTGGTCGGCTGTGATGGTGATGGTCACCATGGGGGTTCATACGCTACGTTATACAGTAGTACGATAAAATCTGAGACATTTGGTTTGTGTGCGGCCAGCAGTAACAACCTGGTTGATGAGGCCCTGATCCACCTTGAGTCCTGGTCATGTACCTGGCCACGGGGGAGTTGACCCCCAAACAACCTCCAGGTATACTTTTGACTCTAAAATAATGGATTTTTAGTCAAAATATTGCAGTTTTAGTGGTGAGAAGAAAATAGTCTGAAAAGCTTAAATTATCAGCAATGTTGATTAAGTATGATGACCTTATACACCTCTGTACTGTGAGTTTTTTTGAAAGTGTAATTAAAAAGGGTGAATTAAGAATTGAAAAAGCACATGAAAAGCCCTTCATAGTACATGCTATTCAAGCTTGCATACATATTTTCAATTCTACTTCTTTCAACAAACTGGCCGTGTCCTGCCGAGGCAGGATGACCTAAAAAGAAAAACTAATGTTTCTCTTTTTCAATTTAGTAACATATACAGGAGAAGGGGTTACTAGCCCCTTGCTCCTATATTTTCAGTTATATTTGCAAAAAATATCACTTTCTAATAACTTTGAGGACAAAACTAATATTGGTAAATTGTTGGATAAAGACACCACTGATATTGATAAATTGTTGTCCGTTCAATCAAAATGTCACGATGCTTTACTGATCCTCCATTTTTTTTTTAAATGAGATGTAAAAGGTGACTGCAGTAAGGAGGTAGAGGAAGTCCTGTGATAGTTACCAGGCTTAACTAACATTCTGTACTAGGACTGGTTACCAGGCTTAACTAACATTCTGCACTAGGACTGGTTACCAGGCTTAACTAACATTCTGCACTAGGACTGGTTACCAGGCTTAACTAACATTCTGCACTAGGACTGGTTACCAGGCTTCATAACTAACATTCTGCACTAGGACTGGTTACCAGGCTTCTTAACTACTATTCTGTACTAGGACTGGTTACCAGGCTTCTTAATTACCATTCTGTACTAGGACTGGTTACCAGGCTTCTTAATTACCATTCTGTACTAGGACTGGTTACCAGGCTTCTTAACTACCATTCTGTACTAGGACTGGTTACCAGGCTTCTTAATTACCATTCTGTACTAGGACTGGTTACCAGGCTTCTTAACTACCATTCTGTACTAGGACTGGTTACCAGGCTTCATAACTGACATTCTGTACTAGGACTGGTTACCAGGCTTCTTAATTACCATTCTGTACTAGGACTGGTTACCAGGCTTCTTAATTACCATTCTGTACTAGGACTGGTTACCAGGCTTCATAACTAACATTCTGTACTAGGACTGGTTACCAGGCTTCATAACTAACATTCTGTACTAGGACTGGTTACCAGGCTTATTAAATAACATTCTGCACTAGGACTGGTTACCAGGCTTCTTAACTACTATTCTGTACTAGGACTGGTTACCAGGCTTCTTAATTACCATTCTGTACTAGGACTGGTTACCAGGCTTCTTAATTACCATTCTGTACTAGGACTGGTTACCAGGCTTCTTAACTACCATTCTGTACTAGGACTGGTTACCAGGCTTCTTAACTACTATTCTGTACTAGGACTGGTTACCAGGCTTCTTAATTACCATTCTGTACTAGGACTGGTTACCAGGCTTCTTAACTACTATTCTGTACTAGGACTGGTTACCAGGCTTCTTAATTACCATTCTGTACTAGGACTGGTTACCAGGCTTCATAACTGACATTCTGTACTAGGACTGGTTACCAGGCTTCTTAATTACCATTCTGTACTAGGACTGGTTACCAGGCTTCATAACTAACATTCTGTACTAGGACTGGTTACCAGGCTTCATAACTTACATTCTGTACTAGGACTGGTTACCAGGCTTCATAACTTACATTCTGTACTAGGACTGGTTACCAGGCTTCATAACTAACATTCTGTACTAGGACTGGTTACCAGGCTTCTTAATTACCATTCTGTACTAAGACTGGTTACCAGGCTTCATAACTAACATTCTGTACTAGGACTGGTTACCAGGCTTCATAACTTACATTCTGTACTAGGACTGGTTACCAGGCTTCATAACTTACATTCTGTACTAGGACTGGTTACCAGGCTTCATAACTTTCTGTACTAGGACTGGTTACCAGGCTTCATAACTTTCTGTAATGGACTGGTTACCAGGCTTCATAACTTACATTCTGTACTAGGACTGGTTACCAGGCTTCATAACTTACATTCTGTACTAGGACTGGTTACCAGGCTTCATAACTTACATTCTGTACTAGGACTGGTTACCAGGCTTCATAACTTTCTGTACTAGGACTGGTTACCAGGCTTCATAACTTTCTGTACTAGGACTGGTTACCAGGCTTCATAACTAACATTCTGTACTAGGACTGGTTACCAGGCTTCATAACTTACATTCTGTACTAGGACTGGTTACCAGGTTTCTTCTCATACATTCTACTCTAAGACCAGGCCTCCTTGGTGATTACCTATTCAACCAGGCTGTTGCTTACCCACTTAAGGGTCACTCGACAAAATATCGGAAGATGCGTGTCCTCTGTCCTGACCAGTACACCACCACCAGCACTACTTATTAATGACAAGCAACACATTCCTGGGTAACATCACTCAGTATTAATGTTGTTGCAAGGACACATGATACCAGTTCCATTAGTATGAGTCTTTTCAAAATATAAGTGGAAAATTAGCTGTCTATAATATTTATAATAAATTATCTCAAGGTGAGATGAAGTAAACGTTGAATTTTATTGATTTATATTATATATGCTGAATGACCCTTACAAGTTTAGGACTTAAATGTGTGTGCATGCATGCATACATACATACATTATATATATATATTATGCTGAATAGGTAAAACTGGTCAGTTAGTAAGAACTCATTTAAAATTAAGTCCTTTTTAAAATTTTCTCTTATATGTTTAAAAATATATTTTTTTAATTTATGTTAATGTAAAAATTAATAATTTTGTACCAAAAGAACGTTAGAAAACTTACCTAATCTTATTATAACAAACTAAATTTAATTTAGCCTAATCCAGCTAAATATATTTTAGATAAGTTTACAATAATTTAATAATAAACAGACACAATGAAATATACTTTTTTTCTTTAGGTTCAGAATGGTTTTTGCGAAATAATTGCTCACACAAATTTTCGCTTGTCTTATTCAGCAAGAAGAGTGCTGCTATTTAAGCTAAAATCACAAGTTTTACCTATTCAAAATGTGTATGGGTCATAATAAGAGCTACAGTACTGATAAATTTATGAAATGTTTGAATATTGCAGGATTGTCACCTCCCTCTTCTGTAGTTAGTAATACTTGTATTGTACATATATATCTGAGCATTACCAATGGTTCAGGGACACTGTGAGGGTCGACTGAATCTAAATTATTTGGAATGTCGTAACTGTGATAGGTTACACATGTCTTGCAAAACTTGATGGCGACTCCGGAGCTTTAGCGGAGCGCGCCTCTGGCTGTAAAGATGTTCTTTGTAGCGTTGCTGCTCTTCCTCCGCTGGCTAGGTTGATATCGTGGAGATATTTATTGAGTAATTTGCTGGACAATGGACAAGTTTCACTTGTTTTCTCAGGGGAATGATTTAGAGTATAGTTTTATACTTTGAAACATTATTTTGGCAACATTATAGGAGGGCTCCACATATACAGCAGCTATTTTTGTTGTTACACATTTTTGTTGGCTTTCAATTGAGCCATTGTTCCACCCATGGGTGACCCATTGTTCATTATGTTCCACCCACAGCTAGAATATAATAGACAATGGTTCAATTTGAAGCCAATGAAAATGTGAAACACCAAAAAGATTCTGTACATGCTGGGTCCCTCCCATAGTATAAAGGGTTCACAAACATGCCATTAAAAAATTATGATTTTTAAGATATCAACCTGAGTACTTTTGACTGGAATGAAGGTTGCAGTAGAAGGGAATGTGTTTATTATATGTGTATTGTATTATTAATAATTATTTTTGTTACAGTATTCAGTTTCTCAGTTGGTATGAATTATACTGTATACAACTTAATGTAGTCAAGTTTATCCCGAAGCAGCGTTTTTGTGTACACGTTTATTAAGGGTGGTTAGTAAGCATTGAAAATTATGGTGTAATTAGTAAGAATTTAAAATTCTGGTGTAATTAGTAAGCATTGAAAATTCTGGTATAATTGGTAAGCATTTAAAATTCTGGTTATCTAACTCTTACTGATTATATTTTTATTCTCAGCCCATAAATATGTAAGAAAGTGTAATAATTTGTTTTGACAGTTAGTATAACTTAACTTTTTGTTGATAAAAATGTGTTAGTCTTATATGATGGTACAGACACAGGAATCACTTATCCAAAGAATGTAAAACTTTTTTTACGTATTCTTGAAAGTCTTTATCCAGGTTGAGGTCAGAGTTGTGGGTAGAATAAGATAGAATCTCGTTATTTATGAACAAGGTGCTTATACCCAAGATGGTATAAGTGGCAGACAGTGCAGTGTGTCGGAATACAAGTGTGTATAAGTACCAACTGTATACACAGCTCAGCTTATTAGTATAGTGAGTATATGACTATGTATTATCATTGTTCTTATAATGCTTCTTTACTGCCATTTTTTTTGTAAATGTGACTGAAAAGATTGAAAAGCATATGATACAAAAACCTTTTTATGTGCTTTTCAGTTTTGGATGTACTTCAGCTGCATTTACAAAAGAAATTGCACTATACAGTGGAACCTCGGTATATGACCAGCTCCCTACTCGACCAAACAAATACGACCTGCCAAAATTCGCTATAAGCTATTTCGTGTTTCTTTGCATTTTTTGGCGTTTTTTTTATAAGTAAGTCACCATGGGGCCTACGACGATTAGTGATAACAGCCAACCAAACAGAAAATTGGTTGGGAAGAACTTGTTTGATAAAACGGAGTGGCACTCAAACAGCCTTCTGGAATGAATTAAGGTCACATACCAAGGTTCCACTGTATATTAGAGCTTTATAAGAGCTGACTACAGTATACACTAGTAAGTTTCTAATGACAAGATTATTGGTAAGGGGATTCTTGCCTTGATGTTGAAGGATTCTTCGTTTAAATCTTTTATGGGTTGTATTACTTTTCTAAGAGTTATTATTCATTGTAAAAATTAATGCCAGTGTTAACAAGGTGTGATGATTAAGTTGAAATTTAAGCATTTGTCTCCCTGCATAGATCAAACCTGAATCCCTCTCATTCCCAGGTGATATATGACCCTTAAGGGCTTTGTGCTTCTCTTTAATATAGACAAGTTGGCAAAGTTGTGTATAATATCATTATTATACACAATTCAGAAGGTCTCCAATGTGTTTGTAAGTTGAGGATTTACTGTAATTGTTATATTCATGAGTAAAGCTGAACCCAATAAGGGTTCATACAGCACCTGGGTAATGGGAGGCAATCAAGTTTGACCCTAGGAAGGGAAGGGTAGATCCAATTTCTTGAATTAAGAGCCTTTCACTAGCATCGAGGAATGCCTCCCCATTTAGGGTTAAAACGAGATAATAACAGTGTGTATTATTAACTGGCTGCAGGAGTTATTTTAACAAATTTTGGAAAGTATGCAGTATAATTAAATAGTATAAACCTTGGTAATTGATACCCACAAATTGGTTTAGAAAGACAGGTGAGCAAACACTAGGACATATTTATTAGAAAATGCTCTGGTCTTGATTAAGGTCCTAGAACTGAAACATTTTCTGATTTGTCTTACTGTTTGTTCACATGTCTTTTTTAAACCACTATAATTAATGCTTTGAATTATTATTGAAAACTAAGCAGTAGTGCTTTGGAAATATAAATTACAGTGGTACCTCGTGATACGAACCTAATTCATTCCAGAAGGCTGTTCGAATGCTGAACGAATTTGTTCCCATAAGGAATAATGTAAAGTAGATTAATCTGTTTCAGACCCACAAAAATACAATTACACAACTGTTCAAGTTCGTATCCTGAGGTACCACTGTATAACTATTGAATGAATGAGTTTTTTTTTGTTTTTTTTGGGGGGGGGGTCGCCCAGTCACAGTGGGAAACGGCCAGAGTGAATTTTTATTGTGTTAGAGGATATTCTTATGTAGATGCATATTATACATGATAAGCAGTGAATTGGGGGTATATCACAAGTATACTTCAGGTGTCATAGAATGCATATATGTATAACATTTGCCAAGACCAGGGTCCTGGCATGGGTATTAGTCTTGCAATGACCTGTAAATACATAGTAATTACTATAATACAGGTGTCTTGTAATATACATACTGCAGGTGTTATGCATGATACCATATTGAAGGTGTCTATCACAAAGGTACTGTCACAAATGTATGTGTTTAAAATTGATGATTTATGTTGAATCACTGTATAGAGACCATATGCCAGGGTTCATTCATGTATGGTGGCTGTATTCAAAGGTTCGTATATAGCAGTTGTATGCAAGAATAACGTACGTGACTGTACACCTGAACTCATATTACAATGGGGGGGGTGAGGGGGCACAAACACTATAGGGATCATTGCATGCGTGGAGGAATGAGAGATGGTCAGGGTGTGATCCAAGAGGATGAAAATCCACTGGATCAAGAGCCTCTCACTGGCACCCAGCCACCTCCCACAAAGGGGACTCCATGCCACAAACGAGGGGCTCGGAGCAGCATGCGAGAGAAATGATACAGCCAGTGTGTAATGCTGTATCATTACAAAATACTTTGGTGTTTCATGAGGCAGTTGTACTCACCCTACCAAGAGGGATGTGATTTCTCCATTGCATACAAGTTGGTGCGAGTGTATATGTTTACATGTATGTATTCTCACATGAGGACTTTCTTAAAATGAAATGGTGAAAAGTTAATATTCTTTAGGAAGTGCTAAACCCATAGGGGTCATATGGCACTTAGGAAAAGGGAGGCAATCAGGTTCAGTTCAGGGGGGAAAATAGGTCCAATTCCTTGGATCAAGACCTTAGTACAGTAGGGCTCCAACTTACAATGTTAACTAGTTCCACAAAATTCACCAAAAGTCAAATGTTCTGTAGTTTGAACCTAAGTTTTCCATAAGAAATAATGTAAATATTCCATATTGAATTTGTTAATTTTTTCCAAAGAATTTTTATATATTATAAAGTACCATTCCTTTACACTTTACAAATAGAGGGTGGTGTGGATGTGAAGAAAGTGAGGATGTGGTGGGTGGATGTGAAGGAGGGTGTTGTCATGTGGTATTGCATCTTGGCCCCCACTAGTCCCTCTGTCCCAATGCCTAACAACATAAATATTCAACATTTAATTCTTGACCAATTTCAAACAAATTTGAGTTCTCTGTACCTGCATAAATTGAACATAAAGTTTGAATACATTTAGTAAAAAAAAAAATACTCATAATTTACACTTTAAAACAAACATTAGTAGTGACATCAGACGAGCCAGCGATCATTCATCAGTAACTGCTTCCAAAACAGCAGTGTCGTAAGTGCAAGACCTTCTTGGTCGGGGCCCGGCTGTACATTCAGATTTCACTAATTTATTATAGCATGCTGTATAAACCTTGTGGGTTTAGTGCTTCTGATTATTGTAATATATTAGACATAGTGGTAACAATACTTTACATATTTTGGGTAGTTTTTCATAATGTAATGATCGAATTCTCCGTTTTGATGCTAATGAAAGGCTCTTGATCCAGGGATTGGAGCCACCCTCTTCCCCCAGGATCAAAAGTGATTACCTTCCATTCTAAAGGAGGCATACAACCCCCTCCATCCAAATTCTTTGATCTATGTAAATTTAATGCTCCCCGATGAAAAAAATTCTCTGGCAAAACTATAATTGGTGTACAGTGCTGTGTGTTCCTGTGGTTTAGCACTTTTGATTATAAGAATAATAATATAATTGGTGTAACAAAAATTAACTGTCTTGAGCACCGGAATAATAACGTCCAAAACTATACTGTCCGAAGCCTGGCCGTGCTTCCCTATATATACATTGTGTGTACATCATGCTTCCCTACATATTGTGCATACATATTTATGTGTGTTCTGTATTTTAAATAGTGGTGAATAAATTCTTGTAAATATTTAATTTACATTATATTTTATAAAAAAAAAAAACCATGTAAAGAACTAATAAATTTCCAGTGTGGTGATGTGTTTTGTTTTCCTTGCATATGTTGGCTTATAAGTGTCAGGGGCCCAAGACTGTTCAGCTGCCTCCCAGCATACATAAGGGGGATTACCAATAGACCCCTGACTGTCTTCAAAAGGGAGCTGGCAAGGCAGCTAAAATCAGTACCTAACCAACTGGGCTGTGGTTCTTAGGTTGGTTTGCATGTAGCCAGCAACAGCAGCCTGGTTGATCAGTCCCTGATTCACCACAAGGCCTGGTCATGGACTGGGCCGTGGGGGATGATAATCCCCGCAACATCCTCCAGGTATGTTCCAGCCTCTTGTAGTGTACCTGCCTGTCTAAAATGTTCAATTACAGATACGATGTGCAAGACTCGGGTGTCCTTATCGTGGCGATGCTTTGCTAACCAGTGACTTCATCAGCTCAAAACAGAGAATAATACTGAAGAACATGTAGCAGTAGTAGTTTGAGATAGTCCCAGAGTCTTGATGAATCTGTTAGAGGTGGATTCTACTTCCTTCATCTCCAACAGATTCATCAAGTTATAATAATGTTGGTAGGATTACTGACAGTGTTAGGTACAAGGATGTGTAATTAATGCAACATTTCACTCTCTAGGAGCTTTGTCAGGACATAACGGCTTGACCAAGCTCCTGTATGTAATAGGTGCAGTAATAAGTATGGATGTTTTGTATGGTGAGTAGGTTTAGTGTATTGAATATTGGTGGAGTGTGCTGCCTGTAGTGAGAATTTGTTATCATTCTAACTGCAGCCTTTTGTTGGGTAATTAGTGGTCTGAGATGGTTAATTATTGTTGAGCCCCATGCACAAATTCCATAGGTGAGATAGGGGTAAATAAGAGAGTGATATAGGGCCAGGAGGGCTGACTGTGGAGCATAGTACCCTATCTTCGATAGTATGCCTACAGTCTTGGAAATTTTCTTAGAAATTTGTTGTATATGTGTATGAAATTTGAGTCTATTATCGAGGTGGATTCCTAAGAATTTTCCCTCTGTTAGCTTTGTGATAGGTGATCTGTTTATCATTATGTTAAGAGGTACATCTGTAGCTCTGTTACCAAACTGAATGAAGTAGGTTTTGGCAATGTTTAGTGTAAGTTTGTTAGTCCTCATCCAGGTAGATATTTTCTGTAATTCGGTGTTTACAGTATTGGCTAGCGTGACTGGGCTCGGGTGGGAGAAGACGTATGTAGTGTCATCTGCAAATAGTGTGGGTTTGAGTAATTGCGAAGCATTTGGTAGGTCATTTATGTATAGGAGAAAGAGAAGAGGGCCAAGGACACTTCCCTGTGGGACACCAACTGTAATTGGTTGTGCAGAAGAGTTTGCCCCATTTGCATACACATATTGGCTTCTGTTGCTGAGGTATGACTTGAGGTAGTTGAGGGAGTGCCCTCTTATACCATAGTGTGACAATTTTACGTGGAGCAAGTCATGGTCAACTGTATCAAAAGCTTTACGTAAGTCAATGAAGATCCCCAGTGGGACTTCTTTTTTCTCTATTGCAGTGTATATATGTTCTAGCATGTGTATAATACCATCATTAGTATTTTTATTAGGCCTGAATCCAAATTGGCAGGGGTTGAGTATGTTTTGGGAGATAAGGTAGGAGTAGATTCGTTTATGAATTAATTTTTCGAAGATTTTTGAGAGAGGGTGTAAGTTGGATATTGGCCTATAGTTATTCAACTCTGTTTGGTCTCCTCCTTTGTGGATCGGGGTGACCCTTGCTATTTTGAGTACTGTAGGGAAGGTGGAGGATTCAATGGATTTGTTAAAGAGTGTTGCAATGATTGGTGATAGCACTTGTGACACTTTTTTGTATATAAGGGGTGGTAAGGTATTTAAATCTCCTGCCTTGTTTTTTAGTGCGTTGATAATAAGGGAGACTTCGTATGGGTTAGTCGGAGCTAGGAACAGTGTGTTCGGGTAGTTGCCGGTGAGGTAGTCATTTGGTGGGGTATCTGAGCTTGGGATTTTATTGGCAAGGTTTTGTCCTATAGTGGAGAAGAAATCATTTAATCTGTTTGCTGTTTCTGTTGGTGGGAGTTGGGGTTCATCTGATTTTGCTAATTTTATTTCGCTATTTCGTGATATCTTTTTTGCTTCCTCTATGAGTGCAGTCTGGAAAAAAGTACGAAAACTGAGTGGTAAATATTCTCCTGACCCGGCTCCTGTTCTGCGAGTTTGCCGGTGTTGATATAGCAAACCCACTAGATGTTGCCAATGAAATTGGCAATCATCTGGTCCATATTTCTCAGGGACTCCATCTATGCCCCTCATTTCTTTCCTCAAAGTCTGCCAGAGAGTTAGCACCCTTGGACTTTTCTTCTCTCGGAGAAGAACAGTATAATGTGCCTTTTACACTTCAAGAACTGGAGGTAACACTCTCAGCTTGCCGATCATCAGCAGCTGGGCCCGACAACATTCATATTCGTATGATACAACATTTACATCAGTCAGCCCTTGCAGTCCTATTATGCCTTTACAATCTTATTTGGTCACAAGGAGTTCTTCCACAGCTGTGGAAATCCGCCATTGTTCTCCCTTTCCGCAAACCAGGCACTACGGGACATGAAACCTCCCACTATCGTCCCATTGCTCTTACCAGTGCAGTTTGCAAAGTGATGGAACGCCTAGTAAATAGACGTTTAGTGTGGTATTTAGAGACACACAACAGTCTCTCCACTCGTCAATATGGCTTTCGTAAGGGACGTTCTACCATAGACCCCTTACTATGCTTGGATACGTATGTTCGTAATGCCTTTGCGAATAACCACTCAGTTATTGCCATATTTTTTGACCTTGAGAAGGCATATGACACAACTTGGAGGTATAATATTTTAGCCCAAGCCCACTCCTTAGGCCTTTGAGGCAATCTACCATCCTTCCTTAAAAACTTTTTAACTGACAGGCATTTCCGTGTTCGGGTTAATAATGTGCTCTCACCGGACTTTATCCAAGCTGAAGGTGTCCCCCAGGGATGTGTTCTGAGCACAACACTTTTTCTCCTTGCTATTAATGATTTGGCCTCTAGTCTTCCATCAAATATTTGGTCATCACTCTATGTTGATGACTTCGCTATTGCCTGTGCAGGTGCTGACTATCACCTTATTACAGTTTCTCTCCAGCATGCAGTCGACCGTGTTTCCAATTGGGCCACCACACGTGGGTTTAAATTTTCCAGCACTAAAACCCACCAAATTACTTTCACTAGACGCTCTGTCATCTCCGATCATCCTTTGTACCTCTATGGCTCCCGTATCCCTGAACGTGATACAGTCAAGTTTCTGGGCCTCCTCTTTGATCGTAGGTTATCCTGGAAACCTCACATTACCTCTCTGAAGGCAACTTGCCACAGCCGGCTGAACCTTCTTAAAACCCTTGCTCATCTTTCATGGGGAGCTGATCGTCGAACCCTTCTTCACCTACATTCCACCCTTATCTTATCGAAACTTGATTATGGTGACCAGATCTATTCAGCGGCATCTCCTGCTACTCTCTCTAGCCTTAACCCCATTCATCACCAAGGATTACGTTTATGCCTTGGTGCTTTTCGCTCTTCCCCTGTCGAGAGCCTCTATGCAGAAGCGAACGTTCCATCCTTATCCGATCGCCGTGATGCCCATTGCCTTCGCTGCTATGTACGCTCTCATGATCTCCGCAATCCTTCCATTTATAGAATGGTCACTGATATTAGTAGACATTCTTTATTTGTTCGCCGCCCCTGTTTACTCCGTCCCTTCTCTCTTCACCTTCATTCGCTCTTGTCTTCTCTTCAATTACCACCTTTCTATGTACATGTAGCATCTCACTTTTCCCTACTCCCCTGGGAAGTTCCAGCTGTTCGAGTCTGTTCTTTCTCTCTCCCTTGCTCGAAAGCCCAACTGTCTACGGGCGCTTCCCGCTCTCTTTTTCTTGACCACTTTCACTCTCATTCTCATGCCATTGCTGTGTACACAGATGGCTCTAAGTCTTCTGACGGCGTAGGATTCACAGCAGTGTTTCCAGACAACGTTGTACAAGGGCATTTACTATCTTCGGCTAGTATTTTTACTGCTGAATTGTATGCCATCCTTACAGCACTTATCCGTATAGCATCTATGCCTGTGTCATCATTTGTGGTTGTCTCAGACTCCCTTAGTGCTTTACAGGCTATACAGAAATTTGATACACCTCACCCCTTAGTCCTCCGTATCCGACTTTGGCTACGCCGCATCTTTACCAAGCATAAAGCTATTGTTTTTTGTTGGGTCCCTGGTCATGTTGACGTACAGGGCAATGAACAGGCAGACACTGCTGCACGGTCAGCAGTACATGACCTATCAGTTTCATGTAGAGGTATTCCATTTACGGACTATTTTGCTGCAATATCTTCCCAACTTCACACCCGTTGGCAACAACGTTGGTCTACTATGTCGGCAACAAACTTCAATCTATTAAACCGAGTATAGGTTACTGGCCGTCTTCTTATCACCAGTGTCGAGGTTGGGAGACTACTCTCTCCCGTCTTCACATTGGCCATACTCGTCTTACTCATGGATATCTCATGGAGAGGCGCCCTGCTCCTCTCTGTGAGAATTGCCAAGTTCCATTATCAGTCAGCCACATTCTGTTGGACTGCCCACTTTATCAATGAGCATGCAGAATTTACCTCCGTCGTCGTCTTCGCTCTGCTGCTCTCTCTTTACCTTCCCTTCTCGCTGATGGACCCACCTTTCATCCAGACTCTCTCATTGACTTTTTAACAACTGACTTCACAAATTCTGATACCTTCAGCCTTTTCTACTTTAATCTCTTGCTACCCTCTACCCCCGTACTATCCCCTGCCCCGCTGTTTTCCGTAACCTAGTGATCATCCCTCCTCCCTTCTACCATCCAATACCCTCGCTTCCTTCCCTACCCTGCAGCTCTGTATAGCCCTTGTGGCTTAGCGCTTCTTTTTGATTAGAATAATAATAATACAGGAAGAGGATCTGAAACACTTATGTCCATCTTTGGTGATGAAAGGTCAACCTCAGAAGGAAGAATGGCACCTTTTACATTACCTATTAGTACGGAGCAAGAAGTGATGGGAGCTAGTACGGCTTCAGACCAACCTGTGAACCATTTAGACCTAATGTAACAACGGATGGTAGGAAAAGTGTCTGTACGGCCCAAGTAGTCTGAAAGTATAGCAGAGGAATGAGTTTCTTTAAGATTAGGGAACAGCTTATCAGAAATGACTATACATGTGCATCCAGTGTCTCGTAAAATGGTAGATACATTAAGTCCATTAACTGTTCCTGAACAGAAGGGTGCTTGGTCATTACAGTCTTTAAAACATCTTCCAACTTTTTGGACCTTCTTAGAATGACAATCTGGACGTTTATGTCCCTTAATGCCACACAAATGACAAACAGGAATAAAAGAAATCACTTTACTTTCCACTAGAGGCTTTGATTTCTTAAGGTCTGATGAACCCTTGCCCTTAGGGTTCGATCTCTTTAGGTCTTTATAGGAATTGTCCCCTCAAGGAAGGTTCCTTGATGTTGGTGAGGGGCTCTTGATTTAGGGAATTGGATCTGTGCTCCAGTTCCCCGAATTAAGCCTGAATGCCTTCCACATCCCCCCCCCAGGCGCTGTATAATCCTACGGGTTTAGTGCTTCCCCCTTGATTATAATAATAATAATATAGGAATTGTGAGCCTCAGCATACAGGTCAGCAGCCTCAGCAACTTCCTCAGCTTTAATCAGGTTACGTTCTCTAATGAATGTTCGTATCTGGTGAGGAAGAGCTGTCAGGAACTGGCCAGCAACCACGATGTCTCTAAGAGATTCATAACTGTAACTGCTGAAAGTTCTGGCCAGGCTGTAAGGTGGCATACCTGAAATCTTTCCTGTAAGAATTAGTGGTTTCTTGATATGCTTTAAGGATTGCCTTCTTCAGTAGGTTATAATTACATATGATATCCTGCAACGAAGTTGCATAGATATTCAAAGCGGTACCAGAAAATAACATTCTTAACCTGGTAGCCCAGGTGTCAGCAGGCCATTCACACAGGGTAGCGGTATTTTCAAACCTGATGATGTATGAAGTAATGTCTTCCCCCTCTGTGAAGGGAGGTAAATTAGGTGTTGGAATATGTGCACTAGCTGCATGATGTTCAATTACTCCTTCCTCTAATTGTTGTTGTGTAAGAGTTAACTTTTTATTCTCTAATTCAAGGCAAGCTTTTTCGAGCTCGCGATCCTTTTCTCTCTCTATTAACTCAAGTTCTCTAGCTTTTTCCTCACGTTCTCTAGCTTTTTCCTCACGTTCTCTAGCTTTTTCCTCATGTTCTCTAGCTCTTTCCTCAACTTCTCTATCCTTTGCTCTTTCCTCAAGTTCTCTTAATTTAACTTGTTCCTCACATACTCTAGCTCTCTCCTCACGATCAAGTCTATCACACTCCTTTTTGTCTTCTCTCTCCCTTTCTAATTGTCCATCTTGGTTTTCTCTTTCAATTCGATCTCTCTCCTTTTTATCCTCTCTCTTTCTAACTGTGTTTCTTGATTCTCTCTCTCTATTCTTTCTCTCTCCTTATTCTCTTCTCTTTCCCTTTATGTCTCTCTTCTCTCTCAATTCTCTCTCTTTCAAGTCTTTCCTGGATCTTAGCACTAGTGAAAGATTCTAAATTTTTCCCTGTTATTCCTAACTTACTTCCAGCATTCATCCAAAACTGGTATTCCTCCATGCCTGCAAGAATAACTTAAACTATCAGGGGAAATGAAACGGGTATTAAAGAAAATGGAGGGTTCAATTCCTGCTCCGCTCAAACTGTAAATAAACCAGAGGGCTCGATCCCTACTTCAATTAAACAATATGTATTAATTAAAATGAAGGGTTCTATGCTGGCTCCGAGCAAACAGTAAGTAGAATGGGGTCCCTTGACCATCCAATCTTCTCACCAACAAATCAAGAGTGTCCTACGACAGTTCCCTTGATAAAATAAAGAGCTCAATGAAACAAATTGTCACTGGAAAATCTCGGGTCCCTAGAGTCTAATCCTCCAAAGTGTTTCAAGCTCGAACAAAAAGGTGGCAGAATTAAATATTATATCCTGTCTGACTTGACTTACAATAAATTGAGACTATAACAATCACCAAATCTTTTAAATACCTGTACTGTAGTCCTACCATAGAGAATGATTACTCATGGCTGGTGGTAACCGTCTGTGGTATGCAGCGTTGAATTTCCAATGGTAGATTCGAGATGGAGTTGAATCTTGATTCAGTCAAGTTGATCCTGGCAAGGTCGCCACTTGCGAAGGCTTACTCAGCCTTGTAACAACTTAAGTCAGTATTACTAAGGCTGGCTCCTCCTTAGGAAAATTAATGCATAGAAAAAGAATAAAAATTGACAAACATAAACACTTTATTAATTAGAATATAAAATATAAAACACTTAAACATGAAATATTGATCCTACCTTAAAGAAAATGAAAAACGAAAAATATAAAAGATATCTGAATTCAACGTTAATATATATATATAAAACTTGGGTGTCTGGTGTTGGTGACACTGCGTGTTGTTGAAATCGTAGCCGTTGCCGATGATGGGGGGGGTCGCAGGTGTTGGTGACAACCCACCGGCTCCTCCTTCACAGATTTTACAGCCGTCAATAATCCGTCCAGATGACAGAAAAGCAGGTTTTTTTCCACTGCAATGATGAGGGGTTATATCCTGCTACTTGCATACACAAACAGGTAAGTGGATCAGAAATTGGGACGTCTCAGAACTTTAGTCCGTCTCCTTCAATTCTACTCGTTGACTGGCAGGTGACCCCTCTCTGTCATTTCAAGAGTAGTGTTGGGAGCTGTGAGTCGAGTGATTTACTGTTTGACCGGAGCCCCACACGTCACCTTTCGGGGAAGGGGGAAGAGGGAGGGGAAGGGATAGCAAGAGCTAGACTGACCCTACCTTAACAAGCAGCCGGCAATCAAACTATCACTTTCGGGGAGGGGGAAAAAGGGGGGGGGGAATAGCGGGAGCTGGACTTACCCTACCTTAACAAGTAGCCGGCAATGAAACTATTGTTACTATATACTCCCTCGCTACTCCTATCTATTGAACTTTTCCCTCACAAGCAGTGACAGACAACATGAAGCAGCGGTGGCAGACAACATAAAGCAGCAGTGGAAGACAACATGAAGCAGCGGTGGCAGACAACATGAAGCAGCGGTGGCAGGCAACATGAAGCAGCAGTGGAAGACAACATGAAGCAGAGGTGGCAGACAACATGAAGCAGCGGTGTCAGACAACATGAAGCAGCAGTGACAGACAACATGAAGCAGCAGTGACAGACAACATGAAGCAGCAGTGACAGACAACATGAAGCAGCGGTGGAAGACAACATGAAGCAGCGGTGGCAGACAACATGAAGCAGCAGTGACAGACAACATGAAGCAGCAGTGGCAGACAACATGAAGCAGCAGTGACAGACAACATGAAGCAGCAGTGACAGACAACATGAAGCAGCAGTGGCAGACAACATGAAGCAGCAGTGACAGACAACATGAAGCAGCAGTGACAGACAACATGAAGCAGCAGTGGCAAACAACATGAAGCAGCAGTGACAGACAACATGAAGCAGCAGTGACAGACAACATGAAGCAGCAGTGACAGACAACATGAAGCAGCAGTGGCAAACAACATGAAGCAGCAGTGACAGACAACATGAAGCAGCAGTGACAGACAACATGAAGCAGCAGTGGAAGACAACGTAAGGTACCAGTGGCAGACAACATAAAGCAGCAGTAGCAGACAACATAAAGCAGCAGTGGAAGACAACATGAAGCAACAGTGGAAGACAACATGAAGCAGCAGTGGAAGACAACATGAAGCAGCAGTGGAAGACAACATGAGGTAGCAGTGGCAGACAACATGAAGCAGCAGTGGAAGACAACGTAAGGTACCAGTGGCAGACAACATAAAGCAGCAGTGGCAGACAACATAAAGCAGCAGTGGAAGACAACATGAAGCAACAGTGGAAGACAACATGAAGCAGCAGTGGAAGACAACATGAGGTAGCAGTGGCAGACAACATGAAGCAGCAGTGGCAAAGTGTAGCATTAAGAGTGTAGCACTTATAAGTCACTCTGTCTGACGTTTTTGTGTTATCCTAAGTTCTCTACACATGTAGTCAGGAGCAGGAATGGCCGCTGTGGTGGCCCTATAAACCCCAACAACAATGGCTGGTGTCACCACCACTAGCCACATACCTAATGACATGTATTTTATTCATTCTAGTGTATATATCATGTTTCTATGTTATTAATATTGTTTATGTCATATTACATGAATTGTGATAGATAAATAAGCTAGATTAGATTTAGATTTTGCCACCGAAGTGGCTAGTTTATTGTGCACCCCATATCCATCCTGTGGACGGTAGCACAAGAGCATATGGATACACAAAAGGCCTAGGAACTAGGCCCCAAAGGGTTAACAGGAATACATATGGATTTATATCTACATATCTATAGTTCACTTATCTGTTACAAGCAAATTTAGGAAATTTGCTTAGTATATCTGGTATCTTATTTTCATTAATAAGATATCTTGACATGTCACATAGGTTATTATACTGTCTGTCTCTGTATTCCTCAATAAGTGGACAATTAAGCACATAGTGTTCAAGAGAGTGACCATATGCCTGATCACATAATTTACATTTAGTTTGATCATCATCTGTGTGTCTCCCAAACTGCCAGAAGTACTTGTAACCAAGCCTAAGCCTGGCCACTACAACATCAGTCAGTCTGTTCACATTGCAAGTTGCTCCATAAACATACTTATCTACGTTCATGTTATCATAGTGGGTTATAGATCTACTCAGGCTTCTAACTGCAGTCCTATAACAATCATTTTCATTATTTACTTCTCTCCTAATATTATTCCTAATGCTAGACACAGTTATACCAAAGTTATATTCTACATTCTCCTTCTGGGTACTCTTCTTGGCTAACATATCAACTTTATCATGAAGGAGTAATCCATTGTGTGATGGGATCCATAGCAATTGCACATTAATTCCTTTGTCTCTAATTTTTGAGTATCTATACCTGGCTTCTCCAATGAGCATGTTGTTGGAGTCATTATATGAGTCAAGAGCCTTCAATGATGACATAGAATCAGTAATGATGATAGAGTCAAGCTCAGTGTCATAGGTTAGCTTTAGCGCCATTAGGATTTCAAACAATTCAGTTTGCAGTGTAGACGCCCAGTTGTCTACACCCTTTACTTCATCATTCCACCAATCACTCCTCTTTCCTCCTGCACCCACCCTCCTATAACCACAAACTTCTGCCCCACATTCTAATACAGTGGTCCCTCGTTTTTCGTAATTAATCCGTTCCTGGAGGAGCTACTATAAACGAAATTTACAATTTGCAAATCAATTTTCCCCATAAGAAATAATGTAAATACAATTAATCTGTTCCTGACACCCAGAAGTATTAAAACAAAAAAATTTTTTACATGAAATATACATGTAGTACATAAACAATACAATGGGAAATGATGAATGAAACATTAACAGCATAACACTTATCTTTATTGGAGATTCTTCTTAGTGTATGGGAGACTGGAGGAGGAGAGAGAGTGGATTGTTTACAGTTTGGAAGGGGAATCCCCTTCCAGCAACACCTCAGGTACCAATTGCTTCTCTGGGGTTCCTTCTCTTCTCTGTTTCTTAATGCCACTAGGACCACCTTGAGAGTCACTCTGGTCCTGTCTCGCAAAGTAACTGTGGAGAGAGCTCTGTTTCTGGCGTCTCTTTAACACTTCCCTAAAATGGCCCAAGACTTTGTCACTGTACATATTTCTCACCTTCTTTACCACAGACTTGGCACTAGGAGCTTTCTTTGGAGCCATGGTAGCTTATTTAGTACTTGCAAGCACTAAAATGAGTGGAATATTATGAAATATTTCATAGGAGCACTTGAGGGGACCTTCACTCACTGGTAAACAATGCCAGACTGGCTGGGTAGGGAGGCCTCCCCGGCTCACACCGTGCATACGCGTCCCGGACGAACTACTATTCGCGAGTCAACCTATGAAAAGCGAGTCCATGTTTATACGAAAATACCCCTATGATTGGCGAAATTTACGATTGCCGAGAACTACGAAAAGCGAGGGACCACTGTACTGCATTTTTAAAACTATTCCAACCCTCTTCAACCCCCACCCCCCACTACTCATACTTGCACCAGCCCACCTTTCTGCCAATAGTTGCTTATATCTCACCCGAACTTCCTCCTCCCTTAATTTATACACTTTCACCTCCCTCTTGCTTGTTGTTGCCATTTTCCTCTTTTCCCATCTACCTCTTACTCTAACTATAGCTACAACTAAATAATGATCTGATATATCAGTTGCACCTCTATAAACGTGTACATCCTGGAGCCTACCCATCAACCTTTTATCCACCAGTACATAATCTAACAAACTACTTTCATAATGTCCTATATCATACCCTGTATATTTATTTATCCTCTTCTTCATAAAATATGTATTACTTATTACCAAACCTCTTTCTACACATAGCTCAATTAAAGGCCCCCCCATTTTCATTTACCCCTGGCACCCCAAATTTACCTACTACTCCCTCCACAACATTTTTGCCCACTTTAGCATTGAAATCCCCAACCACCATTACTCTCACACTTGGTTCAAAACTCCCCATGCATTCACTCAACATTTCCCAAAATCTCTCTCTCTCCTCTACACTTTTCTTCTACAGGTGCATATACGCTTACTATAACCCACTTTTCAAATCCAACCTTTATTTTACTCCACATAATCCTTGAATTAATACATTTATAGTCCATCTTTTCCTCCCATAACTTATCCTTCAACATTATTGCTACTCCTTCTTTAGCTCTAACTCTATTTGAAACCCCTGACCTAATCCCATTTATTCCTCTCCACTGAAACTCTCCCACCTCCTTCAGCTTTGTTTCACTTAAAGCCAGGACATCCAGCTTCTTCTCATTCATAACATCCACAATCATCTCTTTCTTATCATTCGCACAACATCCACGCACATTCAGACTTCCCACTTTGACAATTTTCTTCTTATTCTTTTTAGTAATTATTACAGGAAAAGGGGTTACTAGCCCACTGTTCCCGGCATGTTAGTTGACTTTTACAACACGCATGGCTTACGGAGGAAAGATTCTTATTCCACTTCCCCATGGATATAAAAGGAAAAGTAATAAGACCAAGAACTATTAAGATAAAATCAAAGAAAACTCAGATGAGTGTGTATAAATAAACATGTACATGTATGTGTAGTGTGACCTAAGTGTAAGTAGAAGTAGCAAGACGTACCTGTAATCTTGCATATTTATGAGACAGACAAAAGACGCCAGCAATCCTACCATCATGTAAAACAATTACAGGCTTTCGTCTCACACTCACTTGGCAGGACGGTAGTACTTCCCTGGGTGGTTGCTGTCTACCAACCTACTATTTATTTATTTATTTATTAATTTGAACATGATACAGAGAAGTACAAAAGAATACAGTTAAATGCAGCATGCCAAAGCCACTTGAATGCATAGCATTACAGGCATTATTATTATTGTTGTTATTATTATTATTATTATTATTATTATTATTATTATTATTATTATTATTAATTTAGGGAACTGAAGCTCTATCGTTATTGCAATAATAATAATAATAATAATTATTATTATTATTATTATTATTATTTGATAATTTAGGGAACTGAAGCTCTATTTTTATTATAATTATTATTATTATTATTAATTTAGGGAACTAGAGCACATATCCAATTTCCTAGATCAAGAGCCCCTCACCAGCGTCAAGGACCCTTGACGCTGGTGAGGGGCTTCAGTTCCCTAAATTATTATCAATAATAATAGTTAAGATAATAATAATTATTATTACAATAACGATAGAGCTTCAGTTCCCTAAATTAATAATAATAATACTACATTATTATAACAACAAGAGCTTCAGAACGAAGTCAACTCCGTGCACTGTTTACCTAGCTGTGGGAGCAGTTCTCTCCTGGTTTGCTTACATTTCTGACAGTCATTTGGCCAAATTTCGCTTTTCTAACCATAGGTCCTAAGAAAGTAAGTGTAAAGGACAGTGCTGATAAGAAAAAGAGGATGATTTCCATGGAATTAAAGCATGAAATCATAGATAAACAAGAGAGATATCCAGGTTTTGGATTGAGGGGGAACTGGCTCGTAACTCAAATGTTGGCACGTAACGTAGAGCCAAAAATCGACTGATCGACGGCCCATATCTCAAAAAACTCGTACGTTGGGACACTCGTAAGTCAAGGTTCCACTGTACAGGAAGGCCCCACTTATACGGCTGATTAGGTTCCAGGCTACCGCCATAAAGCGGAAACCGCCGTAAAGTGGAACACCCTTTTTTTCCACTTACAAATGCATACAAACACTAGATAACAAGTTTACACTAACATATATTAAGTTAGCAATAGAACCAGGCATCAAAAAACAATAAAAAAGTACAATACACACATAGTGCACTCATTACTTACCTTAAAATATTTATAGTCTTAATCTAGGGTGAGACAAGCAGTGTTTATTGTAAGAAATCAAGTGTGGTATGTATGGTAGTCAGCCAGGCTACCATACCAGGCCACCCCACCCACACATACAATTCTATAATATTTAAGCATCCCAGAGCGATAAAATGTATATACAGTTCACTCATTACTTACCTTAAAATATAGGGTGAGATGAGTAGTATTTATTGTAAAAAATCAAGTGTGGTATGTATGGTAGTCAGCCGGGCTACCATACCAGGCCAACCCACCTACACATGATATTCTTATTACATTTAAGCATCCCAGAGCGATAAAATGTATATACAGTTCACTCATTACTTACCTTAAAATATTTGTAGTCTTAATGTAGGGTCAGGAGTAAGTAAATGAGATAAAACAAATAAATGAGAGAGAGAAAGAATGAGTGCATGAGAGAGGACAGGCGCAGAGTTATGTAAACAAACCAGGCGAAGGTAAGTTTTGTAAACGAAGTGTACACGTCTGGTTTGTGTACAAGTTACATTGTGTACAGGTTGTCTCTACATTGATATGGTAGAATAAATAAAGAACACTCCCATTCTCATGTAACATCATTTTGAGAAGAAATGATGCTCTGAGTGAAGGCAATGGAAATAAGTCACTCTGACTTTTTTGGGTTATCCTAGGTTCTCTACACATATGTTATGTATGATAATCTATGGAACTGTATTTGTGTATACCTGAATAAACTTACATACATACAAAAGGAATAATTTTCTACAGTTACCCCCAGTAACACATTTTCTCTTATGTTAGATTAGAGAAAATGTTATTCTTGGCCTCACTTGTACAAGTTATCTGGCTACCACATCTCATATTTATGTTTATTTATTCTTTTGTAGGGTGTATTTATCATCTTTTTATGTTATGTATCGTGTTTATTATATACAGGAGGGCCCCACTTATACGGCGGGTTAGGTTCCAGGCTACCGCCGTAAAGTGGAACACCCTTTTTTTCCACTTACAAATGCATACAAACACTAGATAACAAGTTTACACTAACATATATTATGTTAGCAATAGAACCAGGCATCAAAAAACAATAAAAAAGTACAATACACACATAGTGCACTCATTACTTACCTTAAAATATTTATAGTCTTAATCTAGGGTGAGACAAGTAGTATTTATTGTAAGAAATCAAGTGTGGTATGTATGGTAGTCAGCCAGGCTACCATACCAGGCCACCCCACTCACACATACTATTCTATGATATTTAAGCATCCCAGAGCGATAAAATGTATATACAGTTCACTCATTACTTACCTTAAAATATAGGGTGAGATGAGTAGTATTTATTGTAAAAAATCAAGTGTGGTATGTATGGTAGTCAGCCGGGCTACCATACCAGAGAGAAAGAATGAGTGCATGAGAGAGGACAGGCGCAGAGTTATGTAAACAAACCAGGCGAAGGTAAGTTTTGTAAACAGTGTACACGTCTGGTTTGTGTACAAGTTACATTGTGTACAGGTTGTCTCTACATTGATACGGTAGAATAAATAAAGAAGAACACTCCCATTCTCATGTAACATCATTTTGAGAAGAAATGATGCTCTGAGTGAAGGCAATGGAAGTAAGTCACTCTGACTTTTTTGGGTTATCCTAGGTTCTCTACACATATGTTATGTATTTATGTTATGTATCGTGTTTATTATATAATTTTGAAAAAAATATCACGGATGGATTAATGAAAATGTGTATATTAACGTAATATACAACATTTAATGATACACCGAGCTCAGACAGCGTAAACAAACAAACTGAACAGGTTGTGGACGATCACTCGGTCAGGCGAAATAGACGGTATTAATACGTGTCCAGTTTTAGTTCATTCATGTACATTTGTAAGAGTTTGTGAAACTTTTACCTTATAATATTTTTATTATTATTATAATAATTAAATCACGAAACAAATACTCTTACACTGTGTACAAGTTAGTACAGAATTATAGCTATAAAGTGAAGGCATACGAAAGGAATATTTTTCTACAGTTATCCCTAGTAACAGGTGACGGGCTAGAGAAAACGTAATTCTTCCGACACTTCTACAAACCGTTTGATAAACATCTCATATATATTTGTATAAATTTTTATACTGTGGGTGCATGTATCATGTTTGTGTGTTACATAATGTGTTTCTTATATAATTTTGAAAAAAATATCATAGATAAAGGGAAATGTCTATATTAACGTAATATGCGACATTAATGCGCCCAAGAGATTATTATTATTACTAATTATTATTATTATTATTATTATTGCATCAAGAGTAGAGAGACTCTTAGTGATTTTAATGTGTACCTACATGCCAGCACAGTGTGTAAGTTTATTTAGGTACAGGTGTACACAAGTTTAATTATCAAGTACAATACATATAAAATATACAATAACTTTAAAACACTTGAAATTTTGGAAAGTTTCCAGACATAATAAGGAGATGTGCTCAGGGAGAATGTAAACAAACTCGGTGGGCCGCTGTGACCGTATTAGCAAGACAGGTGGGGGGAGCCGTATAGCGAGTTTTGGTCATAATTTGAAATGTCCGTATTAGCGGAACGCTGTAAAGCAAAACGCCGTAAAGCGGGGCCCTCCTGTAATTTTGAAAAAAATATCATGGATGGATTAATGAAAATGTGTATATTAACGTAATATACAACATTTAATGAGACTCGGTGATTATTATTATTATTAGCATTTCTAATATGGCGTCACTTGTGCAAGTCGTCTGCTACCACATCTCATATTTATGTTTATTTATTCTATTGTGGGATGTATTTATCATCTTTTTATGTTATGTATCGTGTTTATTATATAATTTTGAAAAAATATCATAGATGGATTAATGAAAATGTGTATTTAACGTAATATACGACATTTAAATGAGACTCGATGATTATTATTATCATTACTAATATGACGTCTGGAGACATAAGACACTCTTACTGATTTTAATGTGTACCTGCATGCCAGCACAGTATGTAAGTTTATTTAAGTACAGGTATACATAAGTATAATTATCAGAGTATATATAAAATATGAAATAACTTTTAAAAACATTTGAAATTTTGGAGTTTCCAGACAAAATGGAGAGACTTAGTGCTTACTGAGCTCACGAAGAATGTAAACAAACAAGGTGGGGCGCGGTGACCGTATTAGAAAGTCAGGTGGGGGGAGCCGTATAGCGAGTTTTGGTCATAATTTGAAATGACCGTATTAGTGGAACGCCATAAAGTGAAACGCCGTAAAGCGGGGCCTTCCTGTATATATACACAGCCTCTCCTCACTTAACGACGTACTTGTTTACCAATGCCACGGACTTACTATGGGCTCTCTGACAAGTATTTATACCTAACTAGTGTATATTAGACCTGATTTCCTCTACTCTGTTTATTTCAATATACAGTACACTACAGTATAAGCATATAAAAAATATACCAGAAATGTTATAAATGGTGCAAAGGTGACAGTAAAACAATATCAAAGATGGTTGACACAAACCCACCACCATTATACAGTGGACCCCCGGTTAACGATCACCTCCAAATGCGACCAATTATGTAAGTGTATTTATGTAAGTGCGTTTGTACGTGTATGTTTGGGGGTCTGAAATGGACTAATCTACTTCACAATATTCCTTATGGGAAAAAATTCGGTCAGTACTGGCACCTGAACATACTACTGGAATGAAAAAAGTTCGTTAACCGGGGGTCCACTGTACTATGCTCCTCACTTAGCGACGAATTCGTTTAGCAATGTGGTCTTAGGAATGGAACTCTGTCATTAAGTGAGGAGAGGCTGTATATATATATATATATATATATATATTTATATATATTCTCTTTCTTCTTTCAACGTACCAGCCGTATCCCACTGAGGTGGGGTGGCCCAAAAGAAAAAACTGAAGTTTCTCCTTTTAAATTTAGTAATATATACAGGAGAAGAGGTTACTAGCCCCTTGCTCCCGGCATTTTAGTCGCCTCTTACAACACGCATGGCTTACGGAGGAAGAATTCTGTTCCACTTCCCCATGGAGATAAGAGGAAATAAACAAGAATAAGAACTAGAAAGAAAATAGAAGAAAACCCAGAGGGGTGTGTATATATGTGCTTGTACATGTATGTGTAGTGTGACCTAAGTGTAAGTAGAAGTAGCAAGACGTACCTGAAATCTTGCATGTTCATGAGACAGAAAAAAGGACACCAGCAATCCTACCATCATGTAAAACAATTACAGGCTTTCGTTTTACACTCACTTGGCAGGACGGTAGTACCTCCCTGGGCGGTTGCTGTCTACCAACCTACTACCTATAATATATATATATATATATATATATATATATATATATATATATATATACACTACATTACTTTATGTACTTATGAACACACCATTAATTGCTAAACACAGCGTGTATGTGTACTCACCTATATGTGGTTGCAGGGGCTGATTTGTAGCTCCTGGACTCACCTCTTTGCTGGTCGCTACTAGGTTCTCTCTCCCTGCTCCAAGTAATTTATCAAAGTTGTCATTGTATTATAATTATTCTATCGCAGTTGTGTAATTCATTGGCAATCAAGTTTTCTTAACGTCTACCACAAACACAATACAAGAACTATTCATATAATTTATTATAGTCAAGATAAATACACAACAAACTGGGTAAGTTACTTTCCTCTTATATATTTCTTTTTCCCAAGAAATCAAACAGTAATACACAAATGTCTTGATAACATACAATATACAGTACTGTATGGGCGATAAATAAGTCACCCAAAAAAATACATGCTAAGTATACAGTAAACAGACTTTAAATATGAGAATGTATTTGGCAAATTATTTTTTTGTGTAATTGGTTGTGTAATGAACACAGTGTTACTGTAAGATTGTTGCAGTGCACTGGGGTCAACACAGTGTTACTGTAAGATTGTTGCAGTACACCAGGGTCAACACAGTGTTACTGTAAGATTGTTGCAGTACACCAAGGTCAACACAGTGTTACTGTAAGATTGTTGCAGTACACCAAGGTCAACACAGTGTTACTGTAAGATTGTTGCAGTACACCAAGGTCAACACAGTGTTACTGTAAGATTGTTGCAGTACACCAGGGTCAACACAGTGTTACTGTAAGATTGTTGCAGTACACCAAGGTCAACACAGTGTTACTGTAAGATTGTTGCAGTACACCAAGGTCAACACAGTGTTACTGTAAGATTGTTGCAGTACACCAGGGTCAACACAGTGTTACTGTAAGATTGTTGCAGTGCACCAGGGTCAACACAGTGTTACTGTAAGATTGTTGCAGTACACCAGGGTCAACACAGTGTTACTGTAAGATTGTTGCAGTACACCAGGGTCAACACAGTGTTACTGTAAGATTGTTGCAGTACACCAGGGTCAACACAGTGTTACTGTAAGATTGTTGCAGTGCACCAGGGTCAACACAGTGTTACTGTAAGATTGTTGCAGTGCACCAGGGTCAACACAGTGTTACTGTAAGATTGTTGCAGTGCACCAGGGTCAACACAGTGTTACTGTAAGATTGTTGCAGTACACCAGGGTCAACACAGTGTTACTGTAAGATTGTTGCAGGTCACCAGGGTCAACACAGTGTTACTGTAAGATTGTTGCAGTGCACCAGGGTCAACACAGTGTTACTGTAAGATTGTTGCAGTACACCAGGGTCAACACAGTGTTACTGTAAGATTGTTGCAGTGCAACACAGTGTTATTGTAAGATTGCTGCAGTGCAACACAGTGTTATTGTAAGATTGCTGCAGTGCAACACAGTGTTATTGTAAGATTGCTGCAGTGCAACAGGTTCAACACAGATTTGCACTATATATCTCAGTCACTGCTTGTTTTCATTTCCTGAGTTCAGAACATCACCATCACTGGCAATATTTAAGTTCTAAACATTTTTTTTAGCTATCGCTACCAAAAAAAAAAATAAATAAATTCAAGGAGTATATGACTCTGATTGGAGTTTAAGTATTACAGTAGTGTGTACACACTACACCAAGCCATAATAGTGCTGTAATTTACCACTCAACTCACTGACTATACCTCAATGCACAATAATATCATCACGCAGAGTTGTTTAAAACCAGTGAGACAATACCACCATTGTTACATTTAGTGTCAAGAATAATGCCAAAACTATTTTTAAAAACAGTTCCCTTGAATATCCAGTCAATAAATATTTTAACTCTTATCTCTGCACAACATATTCTGCAAAGATTAACATATTTTCATTTGTTTTTGACACTCCTTCCCATCCTTTAATAAGATATAATCTCTATGGCATTAGATAAGACACAGAGATGTAATACAGATCATTGATTTTCTGTCGACTGCCAATTTGGCTTTCATCATTCCATGGTACCTAAACAGATAAGGCATAAAAGGTCATAAAAGACAATAAATAAATGACATGATTATCCAATGTCCATGACAATCCATAGCGACCTTCCTCAGTAGGTTTAAATTAATTTTAAGGCTGCCCAAAATACTTGATTAAATATGTACATCAATTACAGTCATGCGTCGCTTAATGAAGTGATTTCATTGTTGTGCAAATGTACTTACAAAAACCTAGATGGTATAGCCTACTCCACACTTAGGCTATATGGTATAGCCCATTGCTTCTCGGCTACAAACTTTAGGGGCCGTGAATACAGCAACACAAGATTAAATCAAACACAAAGGAAAAATGGTGTTATCAAAAGAGGCGGTTAACACAAGATGTATGAGGCTGCTGCCAGTGTAACACCCCAAACTGTTTTACAGTAAACTTTTTTTTTATAAGTAGAAAGAGTACATTCTAGAATAACGATAAACAGTACAGTATGGTAAATACATAAACCAGTAACACAGTTGTTTATTATTGTTATAAAGTATTTTAGCACCATACATCATTATACGTGCTATACTTTTATACGACTGGCAGTGCAGTATGTTTGTTTACACCACCATTGTATGTGCAGTCCATTGTTGACCAAAATATTACCTATGCATGACTGTATTGCTGTATCAAGTGTTTACTGTACCTTACTGTAATAAAGATTTCACTGTCACTGGACACTTAATGACCTACTGTATATACAACAGTATACATGTATATGTATTTTACACTAACAAATTCTTGTTGGCTCTAATTCCTTTCAAAATTTGGGTATACAAATATGTCACTGTTAAGGTAAACTGAGGTTGTACAATAATAAACTTAGCAAACTGTGTAAACATGGTTTCATATGGACACAAAGAAGGATCTGTATGGTGGCATTTCTGCACCTTATCCTTACACCACACTCAGGCATAATAAATGCGACATGAAGAATTGTGTTTCTCCAGTAATTGTGATCTGGAGGAGCTACACTGTTAGCTCTGGGGTCTGGAAGGGATATAATCCACTCTTCTTAAAGGCTTCTTTAACAGCCTTAGGCTGTTCCAATTTGGCTAATAGTCTTTCTAGCATGGTGATGAAAGAGTCCTGAGTTATCACATTACTTCCATTCTGTTTGCATTCTTGCATTATGTGCATCATTGAAGCCTCAAGAGGCTTGAAGACGGCAGCAGCTGTTGGCTGCAGCAGCTGTGGAGAATTCTGCAGAAGAGCATAAAGTATGACACGATGATGATGGCAGAACTCCCACACCTCTGGGGAGAGGTAGGAGCAGCGGCTGTCTAGGAAGAGCCACACGGGAGTCTCCACACCTGCTCTCTCGATCCAGGGCATGAACACCTGGCTCAAGTACTTCTGGAAGATATCTGCAGTCATGTACCCGTGCTCAGACTCCTTCAACAACCAATCCTGGAGCATGCTGGAGCCGTTGCATTTGAAAGGACAACCTGAAGGAGAGATGATTGCTCCAGGCAGTGTACGCCCATCAGCACACACACTCACAAAAACCGTAACGGAATCATTATCCCCTCTGACACGGTCAAGGATGTTTTTAGGACAGTGTGGAGCATGTACAATACCAGCCCCTGAATACATAAAAAAAGTTGTTTCATCAGCGGTGAATATCCGACTAGGATTAGTGAAGGCATCCGTAAAGCCTTGGCTTGTACAAAAGGCATCTAAATTTTCTCTCCAGAGAAGCATTTTGCGTTGTGTGACTCCCAATTCATAAGCAAGGAGGTCATCTGGGGAACTGAGTTGGATGTGAGGATGGCGTCTGAAGAAGGTTTGGTACCACATGCGTCCAGGGCGGTCATCCTTAAATGGATTATTCTTGCCCTGGGCCCGTTGCTTGCGGAGGAGCTCATGCATGACTTCCTGCACATCTGATCTGGTTCGTAAGAAGCCCACCTCGGCCCACTGCTTGAAGCAGTCGACAATGTGTTGCTCTTGTTGGCTAGTGAAGACACTGAATTTGGAAATAAAAGCCTTGTCATTATGGCTGGTGAGTCTGTCATGAAGGGTAGTGAGAGGGACGCCGTACTCCCTGGCTGCCTGTCGCTGGCTCATCCTTCCCTCGCACACAGCTTCCAGGGCCTCCAGTAATGTCCTCTTGTCATACTGGTTATACTTCTTGCGTCCGCTCATCTGATGAAGTAACATAAGGTCAACTTTAGCTAGCAAACTAAGTCAGGAGTAACTTTGTCAAAATAACAATGCAAACTTTGCCCAGTGACAAAACAGGGTCAACACTGTAATCCCTAATGTAATATGCAGTAAACTATAATTACAATAAAAACTAACTCATACTATACTGTACAAGGTATATAGATACAGAAAGCTGAAACATCTGTACATAAGCAAGTTCTATAATAGAGGTCCACTACAGAGTGAATATTTTTGTAAATGCAATTGAGACAATGCATCCAAAATTGTATAGCATATGAAAAGGTCCTCAGAATACATGCTAAATTACTATTTAATTTGGGATGCATATTTTCAACTGCATTTGCAAAAAACTGCACTAGATAGAATAGCTTAAGTTTGTTCGAAATGCTCTGCATATTAAGGCGCTTTCTGCATGCACATCTAAATGTCATTCACCTTTGTACAAACACTGTATAATGCAGAAACAAATCTTTGACTTAACTACAAAAACTTGTCTAATCTTTAACATTTATTTATGATAAAATGTTATGAGAATTTTAACCCTTTCAGGGTCGCCAGGCCCTCTCCAAGACTTGTTCTCAGGGTCGCCAAATTTAAAAAAAAAAATTATTTTTTCTTATGAAAAGATAGAGAATCTTTTCTCGATCATAATGACACCAAAAGTATGAAATTTGATGGAAAACTTATGGAATTATGCTCTCGCGAAGTTAGTGGTCTCGACGATGTTTACGCATCGGCGATTTTGCCCACTTTGAGCCCTATTTTTGGCCAATTCCAGTGTACTAGTCGACAAAAAATCATAACTATTTCACTAGAACTCAATTTTTTCTATCGAATGAGTGCAAGAAACCACCCATTTACCGATTTCAACCTTCCAATAAAGTGGTCAGAAATTAGCAATTTTGCCAATTTCACACAAATTTCAAAAGATGCCAATTTCCAAATAGGGTCCAGAATAAACAAGAAAGACATACCTGGCACTAAAATAACATTTCCTCTGTTCATTAGTCATGTCCCCAGGCCCCTCTTACATTCATTTGCTTTCCACTTTGAATTTTTATTCTCACAAAAAAATAGAAGATTTACTGTTATGCAGACTACTGCATCAGTGTAGCAATGGTATAAATAATATCAGCGCACTTGTGAAAGAATATTAGACTCACCAGTTGACGTGTATTGGACGTGTAGCATGATTTGTTTACTTTTGAACTTTGGTTCAAAAGTAAACTTCAAGCTACTTTAAGCTCAATTTCAAGGTACTTTTCATTGTAAAACCAGTCAAAATCACCTCAATTTCTGTAATATGTCTTCCATTCTATAAAATGAGACCAGGAAAACTAGAATACAACAATAAATACCATACAAAAATACAGTGAAAAGTCGCTGTTTTAATCCAAGAACATGGTCAAAGTTTTTTTTTCTCATTACGCATTGTGTGTTGCAGGATTTTTTTATACTGCGCACACTGACCACATAGACCCATTCTTTCATATGTAGGCCTACCAGCTTTCTCTCACTAGATTTGAGGGCGCTAGAATTTAGGCGTACTAGTACGTCAAAAACCCTGGTGCGTAAGCCGTACTAGTACGTCCAAAACCCTGAAAGGGTTAATGTAAACATATGCATGATGTACCAAGATATATTAAGTAATAATCATAAGATATATTAAGCAATAACCATGCAATATCTAGTAAAAAGCTATTATATACAGGACCAAAAATTTTGATGCCATGTGATTACAGTGGACCCCCGCTTTACGATCACCTCCCAATGCGACCAATTATGTAAGTGTATTTATGTAAGTGCGTTTGTAGGTGTATGTTTGGGGGTCTGAAATAGACTAATTTAATTCACAATATTCCTTATGGGAACAAATTCGTTCAGTACTAGCACCTGAACATACTTCTGGAATGTAATATCGTAAACCGGGGGTCCATTGTATATTGTAAAAGAACTGCTAGATTCCATCACATTTAGAAGAGTCTAGCTTCAGTACACGAGGCACTGCATGGAAGAAATTAATAAGTGCTACAGAGGCCAAAATCTGGGTTAGTGAACGAATCAAATTAAAAAAATTATTTCTTTGTGTATTTACATGTAATAAAATATTAAGTACAAGGAAAGCCACTAACATGCATGAGCATTTCTGGTAGACTAATATGTACTTACTACTTAAGACTAGACATAGGTTATGGAGTTGTGAATTTTAATTATATATTATTACAAAACGAGGGGTAACAAATTTTGTCTGTTAGTGGGCATATGTAGATTGTTTCCTGTATTGATAAATTAGGCTCAGAGTCCCATAAAGTATGGTAACTTGATCTTTATAGTTCTGATCTCCCCTATGCATGTACTCTTCTCCATTATTTGAATTTGGCACTTGTTCGTTTCTGTGGAGCACCGCCTCATACATCTATCAGAACGTGCATTACAACTAACACTGGGAATACACAGTACTCTGTTGTATGGGAAAAAACTGACTTTTGCACAGGTACATGTAAGTAGTATATACAATTATGATACATTGTGAAAATTATCTAGGAAAACATGATTATTATTATATCCATGGAGGAATTTGTTGCCCAGAATGTAGATCACAATATAGGCTTTATAAAACTGATTACATCCAGTACACATAACTAATATTTTTTTACAAATAAAGATTTAAATTTGAATTTTAAAATGCTGCTGAGTGGTCATATGATTAAATTAGAGCATGCCAATACATGTTCAATTTTAGGCCAATATTCAGTTAGCCAAGCTTGAGTTCTGGAGGTGGGAAGTAGTGTGGCTGTACTTTGATGGATGGGCTGGGATGACAACTAGGAAGTGAGTGACCCATTTCTGTATGAACAATGTATCAAGTTGAAATAGGCTTGTACTGTACACAAATAACCCACACAGGTAACCCACAGGTAAACACATAGGAGAGAAACTTACGATGACATTTCAGTCCGTCGTCAAAAGTTTCTCTCCTGTGTACAGGTTATTTGTGCATTGTTCCAGTCATGGTATTGTGACTTTTTGTTCTTTAGGTTTGTACTGTATTATGTTGTAAATATTCTTCCTTCTTTAGGACATATGAACTTACTGCTAAATGGCAAATGCAGCATTTTTTAATAAGAAATACAAACTTTAGGAATGCAACTCTTGTTGACAAGACTTTTGTATCTAGCAATGTATTATTACATGTAAACTACATTAACTTTGTACAGCATAAGAAAGAAATAAAAATTTGAATTTAAATCTGTCAATATAATACTGTAAAGAGGCCCTAATTTATAAATGAATTTTGTTACTATTTAAATTCATGGAGGGTACTAACCTAACCTGCAAGTGTGACACAGCAGAGAGAGGGATGGAGAGGTGGACATGTCGGGGAAAGAACATTGGCTAAACAGATGGTGGTTACAGCTGATAAAACAAACTGGTATCAGCTAGGATAATGTGTCCCAACTTACAAATGAGTTGTTTGTAACCCTGAATCACATAACCATACTGGCACTTGTAAAAAATTATTTTCCTGACATTGTGCCTGAGATTCTCAGGTAAGATATGTGGACCGTGCTTTTTGTAACAGAGACAGAGAGTGTGCCTTCCAGGAGCTGGTGTTGGTGACATAGTCAGCAGGTTGGATAACATTATGTCAGGTAATGGGAACAAGCCCATTATCTGTCTTAGTGCTGGGGGTAATGACATTGGGAAGGGCAGGACACAGGAGCTGCTGGATAAGTACAGGTCAGCCATAGAAGTAGTTAGGTCTAAGGGAGGGATCCCAGTCATATGCAGCATCTTGCCTAGAAAGGGAGTGGGCAATGAATGGATGTCTAGGACAATTGGTATAAATTGCTGGCTAGACAGGTACTGCAGGGGACTTGCAATCCCATTCATTGATAACTGGGACCTATTCTTTGGCAAATGTGATATGTATGCAAGGGATGGGGTTCATCTCTCTGGGGATGGAGTGGTTGCATTAGCCAATTCGATTGAGAGAGTAACTGATGACTTATCTAGGAATTTAAACTGATAGATTATAGAGGTATGGGTGTTCATGGGAAACAATCAGGCTGCAGTATTAGGGTTAAAAACAGCAATTACCGGGATACTTCAGGGATATGTTTAAAAGACAATATTCAAAATAAAGTTGCTAGTAATGACAAATCAATTGATCAACAAACAAAGAGAGATAGTAGAGGGCAACGAGTGACTAGCTCCCTTAAGGTTTATTATACAAATAGTAGGAGTCTAAGAAATAAGATAGATGAGTTAAGATTACTTGCAAGTGTACGTAATATAGATATTGGAAAGTAAAAGGACACAAGTGCAACTAATGTGACATTTTATTGTGGCAATGTTTCACTCTCCAGGAGCTTTATCAAGCCATTACAAACAATACATGGACACAGAGGGTATATATAGGCTCAGAGTGAGGTGCAATACTAGTGGTAGTAGTAGTAGTAGTGACAAAAGTTGTAGTAGTAGTAGTAGTAGTAGTAATACAATATGATAGAGCAATTAATTCGTACATGAGTAAAAGGATATAAAAGCTATTACTTGGGTAACATAAAAATAGGTTGGACAAATATAGACTGGATAGAGGCAGCCTGTTTCAGTGTTCACTCTCTGTAATGTGCTTTGTGTAGTATAACAGGAGGGACTATGTGGTGGCAGGGTTTACTGTTTTCAGGAGGATTCTTACTAAGACTTCAGAGATGGTAAAGCTGCCGTTGTTTTGTTTAATTGTGTTCGAAACAGCGATCAGTGCTGATTCGAGGCACTTGTATCGAGGCACTTGCGTTTGAGGCACTTGCAGACGCAAGTGCCTCGAATCAGCACTGATCGCTGTTTCGAATACAATTAAACAAAACAACAGCAGCTTCACCACCTCTGAAGTCTTAGTAAGAATCCTCCTGAAAACAGTAAACCCTGCCATCACATAGTCTCTCCTGTTATACTACACAAAGCACATTACAGAGAGTGAACACTGAAACAGGCTGCCTCTATCCAGTCTATATTTGTCCAACCTATTTTTATGTTACCCAAGTAATAGCTTTTATATCCTTTTACTCATGTACGAATTAATTGCTCTACCATATTGTATTACTACTACTACTACTACTACTACTACAACTTTTGTCACTACTACTACTACTACTACTACCACCACTAGTACTGCACCTCACTCTGAGCCTATATATACCCTCTGTGTCCATGTATTGTTTGTAATGGCTTGATAAAGCTCCTGGAGAGCGAAACGTTGCCACAATAAAATGTCACATTAGTTGCACTTGTGTCCTTTTACTTTACATATTGTCGGTAATTCTACCAACTTTATTACAATATAGATATTATTGGAATAACAGAGACCTGGTTCAACCTGAAAGATAGAGAAACTCCTTCTGAATGCAACATACAGGGTTATAAACTATTCCACACTGATAGGGTCAACAGGAAAGGTGGTGGAGTGGCAATGTATGTCAGAGAAAATTTAAATTGCTGTCTTAAGACATGATATAAGATTAGAAACATTGAACACAGAATTTGTTTGGCTACAGTTTCTCGAGTGTCATGACAAATTAATTTTGGGTGTGATTTATAGGCCTCCAAACCTTGATAGGGAGTGCAGTAAGCTGTTATGGGACGAAATTCATAAGGCATCCAGATATGAAAATGTTGTGATAATGGGAGATTTTAACTTTAGACAAATTGATTGGGACAATATGACAGGAAATCTTGTGTCTAGTGACTCTTGATACGCTTCAGGATTGCTTTTTAGAACAGGTTATGGCAGAACCAACTAGAGGAAACAATCTGCTTGACTTGGTTCTTGCCAACAAAGAGTCACTAATTAATAATCTTGAGGTTAATGATGAGCTTGGGGAAAGTGACCACAAATCACTTAGTTTCAATATATCATGGAATTACCCAGATAACTACAATCAAATTTCTGTCCCAGATTTTTGCTTGGCAGCTTCATGGGACTGAAAAATTACTTGGGTGGGCTAAATTGGGATGTCCTGACTATGGGTCAAGTAGGTGATCTTGGTTGCCAATATGACATTTTTCAGAGCATAGTTCTATTTGCCCAGATAACTTTTGTTCCGAGTAGGGAAATTAGATCTAACAAAAATGATCCCAAATGGATAAACAATAGATTAAAACATCTCATTGGTCAAAAGAGAGGCATATATAGGCGTATCAAAAGAGGGGATGGGCAGTTAAGAAATTAATATATTCAATTAAAGAGAAAAATAAAGAGAGGAATAAGAAAAGCAAAAAGGAATTATGAGGCTAAGGTCACAAGGGATTCAAAGACTAACCCAAAAGGGTTTTTTCAGGTATACAGAAGCAAGATTAGGGACAAGATTGGCCCACTTAAGGGTAACTCTGGTCAGATCACTGACAGTGATAGGTATATGTGTGAAATTCTCAATACCTACTTCCTCTCAGTTTTCACCCAGGAAAATACTAGCAATATTCCTGAAATAATATATTATGTAGAACAGGATGATAATAAACTATGCACGATTGAGGTAACTAGTGACATGGTCCTCAGACAAATAGAGAAACTAAAACCTAACAAATCCCCAGGCCCTGATGAACTGTTTGCAAGGGTGTTAAAGGAATGTAAAGAGGAACTTAGCATACCTTTGGCTAATCTTTTTAACATATCACTACAAACTGGCATAGTGCCTGTTAAGTGGAAAATGGCAAATGTAATACCTATTTACAAGGCACGTGACAGGTCCTTGGCTTCGAACTATAGACCAATAAGCCTTACCTCCATAGTGGGAAAATTTATGGAATCAATAATTGCCAAAGCAATTCGTAGCCATCTTGATAGGCACAGATTGATTAATGATTCTGAATACGGTTTTACAAAGGGGCGTTCCTGTCTTACGAATTTACTAACATTTTTCACTAAGGTGTTTGAGGAGGTAGATCATGGTAATGAATATGATATTGTGTATATGGACTTCAGTAAGGCTTTCGATAGAGTTCCACATAAGAGGCTATTGAGGAAACTTAAGGCACATGGAATAGGAGAAATTTTTTCCTGGGTAGAGGCATGGCTGATAAATAGGCAGCAGAGAGTTTGGATGAATGGGGAGAAATCAGAATGGAGGCACGTCACAAGCAGTGTTCCTCAGGGGTCAGTGCTGGGCCCATTGTTGTTCACAATTTACATAAACGACATAGATGAGGGAATAAATAGCAACATACGCAAATTTGCTGATGACACCAAAATAGGCCGTCCAATTCATTCTAATGAGGACACTAGAGTACCCCAGGATGATTTGAATAGACTGATGCAATGGTCGGAGAAGTGGCAGATGCAGTTTAATATAGACAAAAGCAAAGTTTTAAATGTTGGACAGGAAAATAACCATGCCACATATAAACTAAATAATGTAGATCCTAATACTACTGATTGTGAAAAGGAATTAGGAGTTCTGGTTAGCAGTAATCTAAAACCAAGACAACAGTGCATTAGTGTTCACAATAAAGCTAACAGAATTCTTGGCTTCATATCTAGAAGTATAAATAATAGAAGTCGTCAGGTTGTTCTTCAACTCTATATATCCTTGGTTAGGCCTCATTTAGACTATGTTGCTCAGTTCTGGTCACCGTATTACAGAATGTATATAAATGCTCTGGAAAACGTACTTAGGAGGATGATAAAGATGATCCCATGTATCAGAAATCTTCCCTGAGGATAGACTGAGGGCCCTGAATCTGCACTCTCTCGAAAGGCGTAGAATTAGGGGGGATATGATCGAGGTGTATAAATGGAAAACAGGAATAAATAAAGGGGATGTAAATAGTGTGCTGAAAATTTCCAGCCAAGACAGGACTCACAGCAATGGTTTCAAGCTGGAAAAATTCAGATTCAGGAAGGATATAGGAAAGCAGTGGTTTGGTAATAGAGTTGTGGATGAGTGGAACAAACTCCCGAGTACAGTTATTGAGGCTAAAACGTTTTGTAGTTTTAAAAATAGGTTAGATAAATACATGAGTGGGTGTGGGTGGGTGTGAGTTGGACCTGACTAGCTTGTGCTGCTGGGTCTGGTGTTGTGCTCCTTCCTTGAGTGGAGGTGACCACACTGGGTGGGTCATTGGGCTAATCTGGGGGGGATGGGGGACATGGACCTGCTCCACGTGGGTCAGTAGGCCTGTTGCAGTGTTCCTTGTTTCTTATGTTCTTATGTGAACTTTGTTCATAACTACAGATTATCACAACTTGGGTATTCATAAGACGGTAAATCTTGTATATATCTCTGGTTCCTCATTAATATACATAATAGCTTATAAAAAATCAAGTGTTTCTTAAAACAAACTATAAACTGCCTAACAAAAAATGTATAAAAATCATATATTATGCAGAAAGCATCTCACAAAAATTCATTGTTTATTGCAACTACTGTCCAGTCTTGAGCAAGAAGCTGCGACACTCATCTGTGTCCATCCGAGTGTCCATCAAAGGAAACACAAGTCAGTGAATATTCCTAGCAAAGCACTTAACTACAAGAGTTATGCAGCACTTAGGGAATGGGAAGTGATCAAGTCTGACCCATGGAAGGGAAGGGTAACCTTAATACTTCGGATCATGAGCTCTTCACCAGTATCATAAGACTATTTAGGATCTTTGGACAAAATGACAAAATAAACTATGTTTGAAACATAAAACAACAACAGTCATTTTCTTGAACCAAAATAAAAAAAAGTAACAGACTGCACTACACAGATTTACTATTATATTACAAGAGTTTAGTATATTAATGCTGCAATAAACACAACTCCAAAACACAACGAGCACTAAAATATTGACAAAAACCAAATACAACAACATACAAGTGGTCGTAATTCTCAAGTTTACACAATACTTTATGTTTACACTATGTCACAATTTAAGAAGATTTCCACTGATATGGAAATTTACAAAAAACACTATCATTACTTTCATATTACATTAATATTCTTATAATCATGGGGGAGCACTAAACCCATCATTATTTTCATAAATACTATAAACTGGCCATAATTCATCAAGAAGTTATAATGTAAAAAGCTGATACACAATCACGGTAGAGGATCCAACATTTATCTTTACCTGATGTTATATTTGCCAAAATTTGCAAAAGCAGTCTATGTAATACCAAGTCTTTCTTGCCCAACCTGCTACTAATACTGATATTTCTCAATGTTCAGCCTCTCTACTGAAGGAGCAAGAATTTTGCTTCTCAACTCTGTGCAGATTTAGCCAGAGCCTTTAAGTTGAAAGGTGAGAGACCGCTGAGTTGAAAGGCTTGTTTTATATTATGGGACTTGATCACTTTTTTCTGAACTCTGCTCAAAACTACAAAGAAACCATTATAAGTTAAGGAGGAGCTGTTGGTTTCAGATTTCCATTTCTGTTCCTCCTCAGCCCATGCAAGCCTCAAGGGATCACACACAGCCATTGCAACTGGCTCAAGCTTCAACAGAATAGTGTATGGATGAAGTGAATGAACGATCACCTTTTTGTCTTTAAATAGCTCACACACTTCTGGAGTTACCATTGTAGTATAGCGCCCATGTAAAAATAATATGACGGGGGTCTTGATGCCTTCTTTGTGAAGCCATGGGATAAATACGGTTTTCAAATGGCCCAACAAATTCTCCGACTGAACTGCACCGGAGGGCGAACTGCTGATGTGCCATGCCTGTGATGACATCTCGTCCACGAGACTGGGAATTACTAAATTAGGGAAAACGACTGTTGCAGGGGGGACTTTACCAGCTGCGCTGATAGTTTCTATGACCGATATAAACTGGGAGCGCTCCCTGGGCGTTCTATCATTAGTACTACGTGGCTCAAATACAGTGCCATCTTTGGCACTCATAGGAAACACAATGGAGCCAGTGGAAAATATCCTAGTCGCATCATTCAATATATCTTCAAAACCATTCTGGGCTAAAAACTTTAGTAAATCAGAGTACCACAATTCTGCAGCATCTAAGGTTGCAAAACTCTTGACTATTAAATTGCTCTTGTGAACATTAGATGTGATGCTCGGATTCTTTTTGAGAAATTTTAAGTACCAGAAGCTGTTGGGGAGGTTATTTGGGAAAGGCGTTTGTCTCCGCTTTTCAGCAAATATCTTTTGAACGGTGTTTAATATCTCATTCTTCACGTGGGCAAACCCTAAATCATTCGATATTTGCAACCAGTCTAACACAAAATCCAGTTCTCTTGCTGTGAGTAGCAAATCTCTGTCCAGGTTCTCCCGAGGGAGGCCAGTGGTGGATGTGGTTCGTGTCTGGCTTAGGGTCGGCCCCTGCACTCCAATTTCAGTCTTGAGTGGTTCCTGGTGATCCTCTTGTGGCATCTGATGAAGGAACACAGTGTTAATTATCCTCAAGTCATTTACAATTACATAATTTACTGCTTCAGTATACAGTGGACCCCCGCTTAACGATCACTTCCCAATGCGACCAATTATGTAAGTGTATTTATGTAAGTGCGTTTGTACGTGTATGTTTGGGGGTCTGAAATGGACTAATCTACTCCACAATATTCCTTATGGGAACAAATTCGGTCAGTACTGGCACCTGAACATACTTCTGGAGTGAAAAAATATCGTTAACCGGGGGTCCACTGTATTTGTCTCTCAAACTTTATTTCTATAAAGTGAAGTACAGTATATTATACAATTAAGATGACTGACATACTACATAAACTGCTTTACAGAAAGTGCCTTATTGCACAAAGCATTTCAGGTAGTCTTATGCAAGTTACAGTAAACTATCTTATAAATCTGTTTAATACTTTGCCTTTTTTTAATTGCATTTACAAAAAAGAATCACTATAAACAGTCTTATAAGAAAGTTGGCTGTAGTACAATTTGTTGTAGATGCAACTACAAAAGTGCATCCAAAATTGAAAAGTGCATAATATGCGAGCATTTTCATGGGGTTTTCAATCTGGGATGCAATTTTTCAATTGCATTTACAAAAAAGAATTGCATTGCATGAACAAGTTTTTTAATAAACACTGAGAAAATCTTGGAAATGTAGTTAGAAATATTCATACAAGTCAAAAGATTTCATATTAATCAGCTTATTAACAGTCTTGGTCCATGTAAGTTAATTTTTCATGCAATTTGAATATCTTATCTTCCTCACTTATTATATTCATGGAGAAGCACTAAACCCATATAGGTCATTCAGTGCCTGGGTAACGGGAAGCAATTAAATCTGATCCTAGGAAATGGAGGGGAACTCCAAGTCCTTCAATCAAGAGCCCTGCATCAGCAACAAGACACACCCCTGGAAGGTAATCTGCTGTGCTGCCTCATACACCAGTTCAAATCACTCTCCAAATTAGTACATACAATATGTTAACTTATATGTGAATTCTCACTAGCCCTAACTCTTGTAATAATAATAATAATAATAATAATAATAATAATAATAATAATAATAATAATAATAATAATAATAATAATAATAATAATGATAATTTTTTTAACACCAGCCGTCTCCCACCGAGGCTGGGTGACCCGAAAAAAAGAAACGCTTTCATCATCACTCACTCCATCACTGTCTTGCCAGAGGTGCACTAATACTACAGTTCAGATGCTCCTTCAAGCTGCAAATAACTTTCCTTCAGAGTGCAGACACTGTACTTCCCACCACCAGGGCTCAAGTCCAGCTAACTGGTTTACATGAATCCTTTCATAAATGTTACTCAGCTCACACTCCAACAGTATGCAGTCATAAAAACCACTTGCCTCTACTCACTCCTAACATGCTTGCTGGATGTCCAAGCTTCTCACATATACAACATCGACAGAGTACCACAGTCAAACATTTACCACTTTAGTGAAAAACTAGGAAACATGATTACTGATGCACACATGAATAAAGACCACCTGCTACTAACAGGTGATTTCAACATAAACATACTACACGACCAGGACCCACAAGTAACCGAATTCACAAACACTATGAGCAACTGCCTGTTGCTACCAACAATATCTGAACCTACAAGAATCACTGAGACAAGTATCTCCTTAATAGACCACATCTGGACAAACACCATATCCCCTTTAAAATCAGGCATAATCACAGACAACACTACAGACCACTACCCAACCTTTCTCAAAACTAATCTGGGTAAACTGCCACAAGACATCACTAAAGTAACCTTCAGACTACATAACGAGACAGCAGTTAACAACTTTATAGCAGCTATGAATAACATCGATTGGCAAAATGAGCTTGAAACATATACAGATATGAATGTATGTATAAATAATTTTCTAAAAAAAGCCCAAAGCCTCTATAACAAACATTGCCCCAAAAAACCAAACAGATCACAGCAAAGAGACTGAATAATCCCTGGCTAACACCAAGCATCCTCAAATCCCTTAACACAAAGCACAAATATGAAAAACAGTATAGAATCAGTCACATAACTAGAGAACAGTCTAAACGTTACTCGTCAGCTCTTACCAGCCTGATAAGAAGATCAAAAAAATTGTATTATGAAAACAGATTAAAAAACATCAAAGGTGACATGAAAAAAAACTGGAAAACTCTATCTGAAATTCTTGGAACTATAAAGTTATCCAAAAACAAAACAATCGAACTAACAAAATCAGATAAACCCCTACTCACACCAAATGAAACAGCAAACAGACTCAATGTTTTCTTCTCTACCACCTGGGAGTGATCATGTCGGAGGATCTCACCTTCAAGGACCATAACATTGTATCAATTGCATCTGCTAGAAAAATGACAGGATGGATAATGAGAACCTTCAAAACTAGGGAGGCCAAGCCCATGATGACACTCTTCAGGTCACTTGTTCTATCTAGGCTGGAATATTGCTGCACACTAACAGCATCTTTCAAGGCAGGTGAAATTGCTGACCTAGAAAATGTACAGAGAACCTTCATGGTGTGCACAACGGAGATAAAACACCTCAATTACTGGGAGCGCTTGAGGTTCCTAAACCTGTATTCGCTGGAACGCAGGCGGGAGAGATACATGATTATATACACCTGGAAAATCCTAGAGGGACTAGTACCGAACTTGCACACGAAAATCACTCACTACGAAAGCAAAGACTTGGCAGATGATGCAACATCCCCCCAATGAAAAGCAGGGGTGTCACTAGCACGTTAAGAGACCATACAATAAGTGTCAGGGGCCCGAGACTGTTCAACTGCCTCCCAGCATACATAAGGGGGATTACCAACAGACCCCTGGCAGTCTTCAAGCTGACACTGGACAAGCACCTAAAGTTAGTTCCTGACCAGCCGGGCTGTGGCTCGTACGTTGGTTTGCGTGCATCCAGCAGCAACAGCCTGGTTGATCAGGCTCTGATCCACCAGGAGGCCTGGTCACAGACCGGGCCGCGGGGGCATTGACCCCCGGAACTCTCTCCAGGTAAACTCTAGGTAAACAGGAAAAAATCTAGCGAACAAAATACCAAGCTCAAACACCCATCCATCAGACTACCTCATAGGTACCTACCCAAATACACTACTCCTAGCTCCAACCAACCCACTAGAAGTCTCGCTCATCATCAACACCCTTAAAAACAAGGCAGGAGACATAAACAACTTGCCTGCTTTTATGTACAAAAAAGCTTCTCAAGTATTGTCACCAATTATTGCAACGCTCTTTAACAAATCCATTGAATCATCTACCTTCCCAACAATCCTCAAAATAGCGAGTGTCACTCCGATCCATAAAGGAGGTGACCAAGCTGTCTTGAATAACTATAGACCAATATCTAACTTACCACTGCTCTCTAAAATCTTTGAAAAATTAATTCAAAGACGGACCTATTCTTACCTCGTCTCACACAACATATTAAACCCTTGTCAGTTTGGATTCAGGAATAATAAAAGCACAAATGATGCTATCATACACATGCTTGAACTAATATATACTGCACTTGAAAAGAAAGAAGTCCCACTGGGCATTTTCATTGATTTATGTAAAGCTTTTGATACAGTCAACCATGAACTGCTGTACTCCAAATACGTAAATGCACTATGGTATCAGAGGCCACTCCTTCAACTACCTAAAGTCATACCTTAGTAATAGAACTCAATATGTGTATGCAAATGGTGCAAACTCTTCCACCCAACCAATCACAGTAGGAGTCCCACAAGGAAGTGTCCTTGGACCACTCCTCTTTCTCATCTACATCAATGATCTACCGAATGCATCACAGCTACTCAAACCCATATTACGGATTTGCAGATGACACTACATAAGTCTTCTCCCACCCAAACCCAGTCATACTAGCAAACACTGTCAATGCTGAATTGCAGAAAATATCTGCCTGGATGATGACTAATAAACTTACCCTGAATACTGATAAAAGCTATTTCATTCAGTTTGGAAATAAAGCTGCAAATGATCCAATTAACATAACGCTAAATGGATCATCAGTCACAAGACTCACAGAGGGAAAATTCCTAAGTATCCACCTTGACAGTAGCCTTAAGTTCCAGACACACATACAACAAATCACCAAGAAAATCTCCAAGACTGTAGGCATACTATCAAAGATAAGGTACTACGTTCTACAATCAGCTCTCCTGGCCCTGTACCATTCACTCATATATCCTTATCTCACCTATGGAATTTGTGCATGGGGATCAACAACATTCAATCACCTAAGACCTCTAATAACCCAGCAAAAGGCAGCAGTCAGAATGGTAACAAATTCCCACTCCTGCCAGCATACTCCACCAATTTTCAAAAGTCTGAATCTGCTCACCATTAAGAATATCCATATTTATTCATGTGCCTACTACATACACAGAACAATACACACAAATATAAACCCTCCACTCAAACTTCTCCTCACCATCCTTAGCAGGACACATGACCATAACACAAGACACAGATCTCTTTTTGATGTACCTCATGTCCATATCACACTGTGTAAAAAATCTATGCACATAAAGGGCCCCAAAATATGGAATTCATTACCAGAAGATACTAAAGCAACCCGGTCTGAAATTCAATTTAAGACTCTTCTCAAAAACCACTTAATCACCCTAGACTAAATGCTAAATACTCAGTACACACATACTCACTTATGTATTCCCACATCATAACTTCAACAATCACTTTGAACCTTTTATCCATTCTTGACAAGAATATAATTGAATCATTGTTTTCACAAAAAGCATTTTTGAATATATGAATATATCTTTTGTCTTATATAAATTAGATTCACTTATAATTAATAATCTACTGTACAACTATGATATAATTAATATTCTACTTACAACTATGACATAATTCTTAGTGTTAAGTAGTCTGTAAGCCAATAATGTTAAGTCAGCCCATAATGCCTAGGCATAATAGAGGCTCTCTTTGCATTGCAACCCATTATTGTAAATACAAAATCTCAATGTACTATTTCCAAAGACAAATGAATAAGCATATATATACACACCCCTCTGGGTTTTCTTCTATTTTCTCTCTAGTTCTTGTTCTTGTTTATTTCCTCTTATCTCCATGGGGAAGTGGAACAGAATTCTTCCTCCGTAAACCATGCGTGTTGTAAGAGGCGACTAAAATGCCAGGAGCAAGGGGCTAGCAACCCCTTCTCCCGTATAAATTACTAAATTTAAAAAGAGAAACTTTTGTTTTTCTTTTTGGGCCACCCTGCCTTGGTGGGATACGGCCAATTTGTTGAAAAAAAAAAAAATAAATGAATAAATAAATACTTTACACCCCTCCCTCCAACTTTTCCTAGGACGACCCCTACCCCACATCCCCTCCACTACAGATTTATACACCCTCCAAGTCATCCTATTTTGCTTCATCCTCTCAGTGTCTAAACCACTTCAACAACCTCTCCTTGGCTCTCTGAATAATACTTTTAGTAATCCCATACCACCTACTAATCTCCAAACTAAAAATTCTCTGCACAATTTTCACCTCATCTCCCAAACATAACTATACCAACACTTTACTATATCAAACAAAACCAACTCGTCTATTCCTGTTTCTTCATCTCTTATAATCTTTCCTTGCCTGAAATCACAGAACCAGTTTGAAATTACTCAAGAAACCCCAATTAAGATCATTAAATCGGTTTAACATATTAATACACTTAAAATTACACTACAGGTCAGCCATCACTAATCCGGCAATCAGTTAACCGGTTCCATCAGTAATCCAGCACTAACTTCAGCTAGCATAATTTCAAATTTCATCATTATACTGACTCAAATAATTATACTGTCTCAAATTTCATCATTATACTGACTCAGAAATTGTGCAGATGGTTGTAAATCCACAGCAGCAAGCCAGTGGAGGAGAAAGCAGTGATGAAAATAAGGAAGATGTAGCAGAAAATCTCTCTGTTGATATGTTAGTTAAGTGTATTCTAACCTAACCACTCTGTAATCCAGCAAACTCACTAATCCAGCACACTACAGGTCCCAATGATGCCAGATTAGTGATGGCTGACCTGTAATTGTAATATTTTTTGCTCTCTCTTTACTAATTATAATATTTTTGCTACCTCTTTTTTCATAATAAGGGCTAATTAAAATTTACTACTCCATAACCCATATCTAATTTTAAGTAGTGTGTAAGCATCAGTATTAGTCTGTCTGAAATGCTAGTTACTTTCCTTGTGCTTATCAATACTTTATTTCATGTAAACTACAGTTTGTATGCTCCACAAAGGAATAAAATTTTGATTTGATTTGAGTACGATACCACTTATTGGGAGTCCCAGCCACATTACCTCCCTATTGTATACCGTAACACAATTTTCAGATGCCACAGTTCCATACTCATACTTGAGTTGTACAGAGTGAGTACACTGAGGTCAGTGATCACCTGTGGTTATACCTGCCTAAGCTCTGGGAGTTAGTGTAGGCTGTTACCAAGCACCATGGCTTGTTGTAGTGTTTTAGAATCTCAGGTTAAAGTGTTGAAGGAGGTGGTTCTACTTCTTCAGGAGGAAAATAAGAGGCTGAGGCTTCGCCTAGATGAGTTTGGGAGAGAGTGTGAGAAGGGTTTAGCTGGTAAGGAGGAAATGGTCACTAGCAGTGATAGTGGTAGTCACTTTAAGTGGCAAGTGGTTCACAGTTCAGGAAGAAGGAAGATAAGGAGGGTTAACAGAGAAGATGTGAAGGTAGGAAATCAATTCTCTGTTCACCAGGACGAGTGCACTTCAGTGGTTAGCGAGGTTGAAGGTACCACTGATTCCTCTGCTAATCAAGGAAAGAATATTTTAATAGTAGGAGATTCTCATGTAAGATATATGGACCGTGCTTTTTGTAACAGAGACAGAAAGGTCAGACAGAGAGTGTGCCTTCCAGGAGCTGGTGTTGGTGACATAGTCAGCAGGTTGGATAATATGTCAGGTAATGGGAACAAGCCTATTATCTGTCTTAGTACTGGGGGTAATGACATTGGGAAGGGCAGGAGACAGGAGCTGCTGGATAAGTACAGGTCAGTCATAGTAGTAGTTAGGTCTAAGGGAGGGATCCCAGTCATATGCAGCATTTTGCCTAGAAAGGGAGTGGGCAACGAATGGATGTCTAGGGCAATTGGTATAAATTGCTGGCTAGACAGGTACTGCAAGGAACTTGCAATCCCATTCATTGATAACTGGGACCTATTCTTTGGCAAACGTGATATGTATGCAAGGGATGGGGTTCATCTCTCTGGGGATGGAGTGGTTGCATTAGCCAATTCGATTGAGAGGGTAATTGATGACTTGTCTAGGAATTTAAACTGATAGATTATAGAGGTATGGGTGTTTGTGGGAAACAATCAGGCTGCAGTATTAGGGTTATAAACAGCAGTTATTACTGGGATACCTCAGGGATATGTTTAAAAGACAATATTCAAAATAAAGCTGCAAGTAATGGCAAATCAATTTATCAACAAAGAGAGATAGAAGAGGGCAACGAGTGACTAGTTCCCTCAAGGTTTACTATACAAATAGTAGGAGTCTAATAAATAAGATAGATGAGCTAAGATTACTTGTAAGTGTAGGTAATATAGATATTATTGGTATAACAGAGACCTGGTTCAAACTGAAAGATAGAGAAATGCCTTCTGAATACAATATACAGGGTTATAAACTATTCCACACTGATAGGGTCAACAGGAAGGGTGGTGGAGTGGCGATGTATGTCAGAGAAAATTTAAATTGTCTTAGACATGATATAAGATTAGAAACATTGAACACAGAATCTATTTGGCTACAGTTTCTCGAGGGTCATGACAAATTAATTTTGGGTGATTCATAGGCCCCCAAACCTTGATAGGGAATGCAGTAAGCTGTTTTGGGATGAAATTCATAAGGCATCTAGATATGAAAACGTTGTGATAATGGGAGATTTTAACTTTAGACAAATTGATTGGAACAATATGACAGGAAATCTTGAGTCTAGTGACTTTCTTGATATGGTTTAGGATTGCTCTTTAGAACAGGTTGTGACAGAACCAACTAGAGGAAACAATCTGCTTGACTAATTAATAATCTTGAGGTTAATGATGAGCTTGGGGAAAGTGACCACAAATCACTTAGTTTCAATATATCATTGAATTACCCATATAACTGCAATCAAATCTCTGTCCCAGATTTTTGCTTGGCCGACTTCATGGAACTGAAAAATTACCTGGGTGGGCTAAATTGGGATGTCCTGACTATGGGTCTGGTAGGTGATCTTGGTTGCCAATATGACGTTTTTCAGAGCATAGTTCTAGCTGCCCAGACAACTTTTGTTCCGAGTAGGGAAATTAGATCTAACAAAAATGATCCCAAATGGATGAACAATAGATTAAAACATCTCATTGGTCAAAAGAGAGGCATATATAGGCGTATCAAAAGAGGGGATGGGCAGTTAAGAAATCAATATATTCAATTAAAGAGAAAAATAAAGAAAGGAATAAGAAGAGCAAAAAGAGATTATGAGGCTAAGGTCGCAAGGGACTCAAAGATTAACCCAAAAGGGTTCTTTTAGGTATACAGAAGTAAGATTAGGGACAAAATTGGCCCACTTAAGAGTAACTCTGGTCAGATCACTGACAGTGATAGGTATGTGTGTGAAATTCTCAATACCTACTTCCTCTCAGTTCTCACCCAGGAAAATACTAGCGATATTCCTAAAGTAATAGATTATGTAGAACAGGACGATAATAAACTATGCACGATTGCGGTAACTAGTGACATGGTCCTCAGACAAATAGAGAAACTAAAACCTAACAAATCCCCAGGCCCTGAAGAACTGTTTGCAAGGGTGTTAAAGGAATGTAAATAGGAACTTAGCATACCTGTGCCTAATCTTTTTAACATATCACTACAAACTGGTATAGTGCCTGATAAGTGGAAAATGGCAAATGTAATACCTATTTACAAGGCAGGTGACAGGTCCTTGGCTTCGAACTATAGACCAATAAACCTTACCTCCATAGTGGGAAAATTTATGGAATCAATAATTGCCGAAGCAATTTCAAGCCATCTTGATAGGCACAGACTGATTAATGAATCTCGACACGGTTTTACAAAGGGGCGTTCCTGTCTTGCGAATTTACTAACATTTTTCACTAAGGTGTTTGAGGAGGTAGATCATGGTAATGAATATGATATTGTGTATATGGACTTTAGTAAGGCTTTCGATAGAGTTCCACATAAGAGGCTATTGAGGAAACTTAAGGCACACGGAATAGTAGAAATTTTTTCCTGGGTAGGGGCATGGCTGACAAATAGGCAGCAGAGAGTTTGCATAAATGGGGAGAAATCAAAATGGAGGCACGTCACAAGCAGTGTTCCTCAGGGGTCAGTGTTGGGCTCATTGTTGTTCACAATTTACATAAACGACATAGATGAGGGAATAAAGAGCGACATACGCAAATTTGCTGATGACACCAAAATAGGCCGTCCAATTTATTCTAATGAGGACACTAAAGCACTCCAGGATGATTTAAATAGACTGATGCAATGGTCGGAGAAGTGGCAGATGCAGTTTAATATAGACAAATGCAAAGTTCTCAATGTTGGACAGGAAAATAACCATGCCACATATAAACTAAATAATGTAGATCCTAATACTACTGATTGCAAAAAGGATTTAGGAGTTCTGGTTAGCAGTAATCTAAAACCAAGACAACAGTACATTAGTGTTCACAATAAAGCTAACAGAATTCTTGGCTTCATATCTAGAAGTATAAAAAATAGAAGTCTTCAGGTTGTTCTTCAACTCTATATATCCTTGGTTAGGCCTCATTTAGACTATGCTGCTCAGTTCTGGTCACCGTATTTCAGAATGGATATAAATGCTCTGGAAAACGTACAGAGGAGGATGACAAAGATGATCCCATGTATCAGAAATCTTCCCTATGAGGATAGACTGAGGGCCCTGAATCTGCACTCTCTCAAAAGGCGTAGAATTAAGGGGGATATGATCGAGGTGTATAAATGGAAAACAGGAATAAATAAAGGGGATGTAAATAATGTGCTGAAAATTTCCAGCCAAGACAGGACTTGCAGCAATGGTTTCAAATTGGAAAAATTCAGATTCAGGAAAGATATAGAAAAGCACTGGTTTGGTAACAGAGTTATGGATGAGTGGAACAAACTCCCAAGTGCAGTTATTGAGGCTAAAACATTGTGTAGTTTTAAAAATAGGTTAGATAAGTACATGTGTGGGTGTGGGTGGGTGTGAGTTGGACCTGACTAGCTTGTGCTGCTGGGTCTGGTGCCGTGCTCCTTCCTTGAGTGGAGTTGACCAGACTGGGTGGGTCATTGGGCTAATCTGGGGGGTAGGGGGGACATGGATGTGCTCCACATGAGTCAGTAGGTCTGTTGCAGTGTTCCTTCTTTCTTATGTTCTTAAGTACATCAATTCAAGACTCTTCTTAAAAAAAAAACACCTACTCAACCAAATCTAAATATGTACTCAGTACTTAACTTTACTTACAAAGCTAACAAATCACTCTCCACTGCCTCAAAATATCATTGGTGACTGTGGTACTCCCCTAGCCTCAGAACCCCATAAGTAAATATTCTAAGTACAATAAATTATATTTTATCCTAATGCAAATGTTGAACAGGATATATTTAATAGATGTATAACCTATTGTATAATTAGTGCAACCTTATCAAACTATGTTTTGTACATCTTGTGTTAAGTAATCAGTAATGTATTAAGTTTAGACTGCCCGTAATGCCAAGGCACGATAGTGGCTCTCTTTGCACCACAAATCATTGTAAACCCTCACTGTAAACTACCTATGTAAATATACTTCCTAAAATACATCAACCACATCGTAAAATTGCAAGGAAATAAAGAAATTTTAAATTAATTAATGCCAGAGGTGGATCTACTATAAAACTAACGAAGCTTAAGATTCAGGGCCCCTAATCCCATAAGGGCCCCAAAAGTGACTTTAGTCCACATTGCTTTAAATTTTTGGGTCTACTGTATGAGAAGAGGTTGCAGGGTTCCCCATAACAGTTCAAGCTTCAGGGCCCCAAAAATGTCGGTCTGCTACTGACTGCCGCACACGTCCCCTTGCCTTCCTAGACCCACCTCATTCTTCTGCACTCCTATTTTCTGCCTGTCTCAACATGCTCAATCTGCCACACACACTTTGCCTAGTATACTAAACAATGGTTTTTACTACACCGTTCATCTCTCACCAAAGTGGGATGACCACACAAGTTACAAAGTGTATGTAGTGTACATCTGTTGCCAAACAGATACAGTGGTACCCCAAGTTTCGTACAGCTCCCAACTCAAACAATTATGTAAGTGTATTATTGTACGTGCTTTTGTAAGTGTATTTTTGGAGGTCTGAAACGGATTAATCTAATTTACATTACAGTGGACCCTCGCCTAACGAACGCATCGCATAACGTTAAATCCGCCTAGTGATACATTTTAACGCAAAAATTTTGCCTCGGCTAGTGCTAAAAAACTCGCCCAACGCAATTTGTTCCGTTCAAGACGCGTCCACGTGTGGCCTGAGCATGCCTCACTTGTCCCGTGGGTGCCAGTGTTTACAAGCCAGCCACCGCGGTCGCATCCAAACATACAATCGGAACATTTCATATTATCACAGCGTTTTTAGTGACTGCACTTGCAAAATAAGTCACCATAGACCCCAAGAAAGCTTCTAGTGCCAACCCTGTGATAAAAAGGGTGAGAATTAGTATGGAAATTAAGAAAGATTTTGAAGGGTTTGGGGCTAACCCTGAGACGCCTATGCCAGTTGTGGAATCCATTGTGCCTACTTCAAAGATTAAGGAAATGTGTGCAAAGTGGGTTGAACTGCAAACCTTTATGGATGAAAATCACCCTAACACAGCTATTGCAAGCCATGCTGGTGACTATTACAATGACAATGTTATGGCCCATTTTAGACAAATCTTAAAGGAACGGGAGGTACAGAGCTCTATGGACAGATATGTTGTGTGACAGAGGTCCAGTGACTCTCAAGCTGGTCCTAGTGGCATTAAAAGAAGAAGGGAAGTAACCCAGGAAAAGGACTTGTTAATGTTTAGAAGGGGATTCCCCTTCTAAACATTAACACCATCTACACTCTCCCCTCCTCCCATCCCATCAATCATCACCAGTTCTTCAATAAAGTTAAGTGTCATGTAATTTTACATGTCTTCTTCAGTTTGTGTGTATTAAAATTAATATTTCATGTGGTAATTTTTTTTTTTTCATACTTTGGGGTGTCAGGAACGGATTAATTTGATTTCCATTATTTCTTATGGGGAAAATTAATTCGGCTAATGATAATTTCGCCTAACGTTGAGCTCTCAGGAACGGATTAATATTGTTAGGCAAGGGTCCACTGTATTCCTTAGGAGAACAAATTTGTTCGGTAATGGAACTCAAACAGCCTTTTGGAGCAAATTATGGCCAAAACTTGGGGTACCACTGTACTACAAAAAGTTTTTCTTCACAAAGTGGTAAACAGTGGAATGGTTTAAAAGAGAGGGTAGTAATGAGTTAAGAGTGGTGGTAATTAGTTAGAAGAGTGGGTAGTAATGAGTGACAAGAGTAGGTAGTAATACAACTACAGTGGAACCTCGGTTTTCATAGGATTTGGTTTTCGACAACTTTTTTCGTTGAAATTTTGTCCCAGTTTTCGTACATCTGCTTGGTTTTCGTAGAGTTGACAATGGTCCACTTTACCAAACACATCCGCCTGCCCGCGCCCACACAAAGCATCCCACATGTTCTGATTCAGTCTGGCTTTGTTTCTTGTTGAGTGAGCATTACCCTGTGTGTTGTGGAGAAATATCACCCTAACAAAGCTGTTGTAAGCCGTGTCTGCAACATGTTCATTGACAATGCCTTGTCCCATTTTAGGCAAATCTTAGAGATGCCAGAAACAGACCTCTCTGGACAGATTTTTTGTGCGATAGGGGTCCAGTGACTCAAGCTGGTCCTAGTGCCAATAAAAGACAAAGAAGGGAAGTAACCCCGGATAGGGCCTTGATACCTGAAATCCTTATGGAGGGAGAATCCCCTTCCAAACAATAACCTCTCTCCTCCTCGCTGTCTTCCATATGCCAACAAGAATCTTCAATAAAGGTAAAAGTGATGTTAAATGTTCATTTATCCATTTCAGTAGTCATTTATATTTATTTCTCTTTGTTTTCTGTATGTAAAACTATAGTTATTCTCTTTAAAATGTATTTTTGTCAATATTTTTGGGTGTCTGGAATGGATTAATTGCATTTACATTATTTATGGGAAATATTGCTTAAGTTTTCGTCAGACTTTCTAGAATGAATTAATCACGAAACCCGAGGTTCCACTGTACAAAAAAATATTTAAAATTTTGACATTAAATACCGAAGACGGAATACCACGAGGTATGTTCATTCTTGTAGCTACAAACAGATACCACTCTTCTAGCTACAAACAGGTACCACTCTTCTAGTTACAAACAGGCACCACTACTGTACCTACAAACAGGTACCACTCTTGTAGCTACAAACAGGTACCACTCCTGTAGCTACAAACAGGTTCCACTTTTGTAGCTACAAACAGGTACCACTCCTGTAGCTACAAACAGGTACCACTCCTGTAGCTACAAACAGGTTCCACTCCTGTAGCTACAAACGGGTACCAATCCTGTAGCCACAAACAGGTACCACTCTTGTAGCTACAAACAGGTACCACTCCTGTAGCCACAAACAGGTACCACACTTGTAGCTACAAACAGGTACCACTCCTGTAGCCACAAACAGGTACCACACTTGTAGCTACAAACAGGTACCACTCCTGTAGCCACAAACAGGTACCACACTTGTAGCTACAAACAGGTACAACTCCTGTAGCCACAAACAGGTACCACACTTGTAGCTACAAACAGGTACCACTCCTGTAGCTACAAACAGGTGCCACACTTGTAGCCACAAACAGGTACCACTCCTGTAGTTACAAACAGGTACCACTCCTGTAGCCACAAACAGGTACCACTCCTGTAGCCACAAACAGGTACCACTCCTGTAGCTTCAAACAGGTACCACTCTTGTAGCTACAAACAGGTACCACTCCTGTAGCTACAAACAGATACCACTCCTGTAGCCACAAAGAGGTACCACTCCTGTAGCCACAAACAGGTACCACTCCTGTAGCTACAAACAGGTACCACTCCTGCAGCCACAAACAGGTACAACTCCTGTAGCCACAAACAGGTACCACTCCTGTAGCTACAAACAGGTACCACTCTTGTAGCTACAAACAGGTACAACTCTTGTAGCCACAAACAGGTACAACTCCTGTAGCTACAAACAGGTACCAGTCTTGTAGCTACAAACAGGTACAATTCTTGTAGCCACAAACAGGTACCACTCTTGTAGCTAAAAACAGGTACCACACCTGTAGCTACAAACAGGTACCACTCTTGTAGCTACAAGCAGGTACCAGTCTTGTAGCTACAAATAGGTACAACTCTTGTAGCCACAAACAGGTACCACTCTTGTAGCTACAAACAGGTACCACTCTTGTAGCCACAAACAGGTACCACTCTCAGGTTGTAGCTACAAGCAGGTACCAGTACCACTCTTGTAGCTACAAATAGGTACAACTCTTGTAGCCACAAACAGGTACAACTCTTGTAGCTACAAACAGGTACCACTCTTGTAGCCACAAAAGGTACCACTCTTGTAGCCACAAACAGGTACCAAACAGGTCTCGTAGCCACAAACAGTACCACTCTTGTAGCCACCAGGTACACTCTTGTAGCCACAAACAGCTACAAACAGTAGCTACAAACAGGTACCAGTCTTGTAGCTACAAACAGGTACCACTCTTGTAGCTACAAACAGGTACAACTCTTGTAGCCACAAACAGGTACCACTCTTGTAGCTACAAACAGGTACCACTCTTGTAGCCACAAACAGGTACCACTCTTGTAGCCACAAACAGGTACAACTCCTGTAGCCACAAACAGGTACAACTCCTGTAGCCACAAACAGGTACCACTCTTGTAGCCACAAACAGGTACCACTCTTGTAGCCACAAACAGGTACCATCACCTAAATTACAAAACTGTGCATTGCTCAGGAGAGAAAATGTCAGCTCCAGTGTACCCTTTTATTTTCTATGATAAATGAATGATTTTCAGACACTTTCCATTACACATCACTTCTTACAGACACAGATATCTATTACAAATACATGAATAACCCACACTTAGGAGACAAACTTATGACCATACATCACGGTTCGACTTGGACCATTAACAAGTCACGTGGAGAAACACAGAGGGAAGGGAGCCAGAATATATATGAGAGGGTTCAGGAGAATGGCAGTGGTAGAACGGAAGGAGGGAGCAGTAGTTCTTGACACGTTGTCATGAATTTCAGTCTTCTAAGTGCGGGTTATTTGTACATTGTTCCAGTCATGGTATTGTGACTTTTCTCTTAACAGATATTATACATTACTCTCTTACAGATAGATACTAATAATCAGATAAACTAATCCAAAATCTGTATATTTTTCTATTATCACATATATTTATAAAGACAAACATCACAATTTTTATATAAAAAATTGTTTACTCATAACGTTATATGATAGTCATCTCAAAAATAAAGAGCAGGATATGTACCATTATCTAAGCTAAATATTATTAAATTCTTGGGTAAGCATTAAACTTTCAAGGGTTATACAGTGCTCAGAAAATGGGGAAATTCATGTTTGATCCAAGGGATTATTATTTTGTTATCCTGGGGAGCACTAAACCCGTAGGAATTACACAGCACCTGTGGGGAGGGGGATGATGGAAGGCATTCAGGCTTAATTCTGGGAATTGGAGCACAAATCTAATTTACTTAATCAAGAGCCCTTCACCAGCATGAAGGAACCTCCCTTATAGGACAAGGGAAGAACAGTCCCCATTTCTTTGGATCAAAAGTCCTTCAGTGGTACCAAGACAACCCATCATACAGGGACATTATACTTGTTACAATTCACTACGAGTTTTATCAAATTTAACAAAAGGAAAAAAGGGCTATTAAATTTTTCATATTTTTTTTTTATTATTTTTGTGTGTGGTAAGGGACGGGGGGACAGAAGGGGAAGAAATATGGCAGAAACTTTTATCAAAGTAACATTATTGTCAAAATCTGCAAATTACTTATGACGTTACCTTAACCTATGTGACCCTCCTTAAAAAAATACATACAGTATTTGTATATGTCCAAGCTACAACATTTTTTTCAATATTATAATATACAAGTGAGTCAGCTACATACAGTTGCTACGGTTTTACAATAACTAAAATGAGAGTGAATCAATGGTGCCAAGCTGTCACAATATTTAACATATAAGATACAAAAGTGAGTGAGTTGTATTAGAGATTCACCTGCAACACTTAGGGATCTTTAGCAACAAAATGTTTCACCCACGTTGCAGGCTTATGTCAAATGCAGTCTTGATTACTGACCATCTAGGCTAAATGACTGATTATCTTCCATCAAGACTAAATAACTTGATTATTTTCCATTAAAGCTAAAAGACAAATTATCTCCTTTGATGAGTTTCGAGTCTCTCAATACTCTCAGAGCTCAGCCATGGGCCAGGCTCATCTGGTGCTTGCCTGGTCAACCAGGTTGTTGCTGCTGGAGGCCTGCTGCCCTACGTATCCCATTCAAATTCAAATTAAAAAAATTAATTACCTCTCTATTTTGTCTACTGTCTTCAGAATTGCAGTTCATTCAAATGATGAAGTGTGCAATGCAGGGTACACATTTTGAAATAAGATACCCAAGTATTTCACATATGGCTTACCCCACAACTTGTTGGTATTGTATACCATTTATAATAAGAATATCGTCAACTGCAAGGATAATCCTCAACTGAAATCACCTCCAACCCAAGTCTATTAAACCTACAACTGTCTGCAAATGATGATGATTGTTGTTGTTGGAGTTTATAGGGGCCACTGACAGCATACACCATTCAAGTAATGATTGTTGTTGTTGTTGGGGTTTATAGCGTACACCATTCAAACGACGATTCTAAACTGCCTTCAACTTTCACATATTACATGGCAGAGAATGTACAGCACAGGTCTTTATTTCATCAATATTTTGCTCAGTGTAGACATTCATATTTTGACCTAAACTTCTGCACAAAACAAAACACTGACAAAAATAATTACTGCTATGTAAACACTCTTTACCATACTTGTTGGCATCATTTATCTGTCAACCATTCTACATGCTATTTTTCTATTCATAGTGAAGCATTAAACCCTCAGGTGTTATACGGCACCTTGGGGAGGGGAGGGAGTCAGGTATGATACATGACGAGGGTGGCACAAATTTCGTGTATGGATCAAGAATCAAGAGACCTTCAATGCATCCCTTTCATAGAGATTGGTCCTTATGTGTCAACCCTGCCAGTATACCAACTGTTGTATGCTGCAACAAGAAACTAAGAAATGGGATGGATTCTGCAACTAGGTCAGATCAGTGGGTTGCAGTATTCAACCAAGCCAGATCATTGGGTTGCAGTATTCAACTTAGCCAGATCAATGTGTTGCTGTACTCAACCAAGCCAGATCAGTGGATTGCAGTATTTATATTGCTAAGCTTTCCATGTAAACTTTATTATTAATTTTTAAAACATCAGCCATCTCCCACTAAGACAGAACGATCCAGAAAATGAGAAAACACATTCATCATTATTCATTCAACCACTATTCTGCCAGAAGCGTGCTGACGTCACAGTTCAGACGGCTCTAAACTGCAAAGTCCATGGTAAAAAATGCAGCAAAACTATTCCATACAGTGCAGTTTTTTACAAATGCAATTGGAAAAGTGTATCAAAAACTAAATAGCAAGAATAAGCATACGTCACTAATACAGTGGGTTAGGGTCCAAGGCTGCTGCCATGAAGCAGATATCACCTTAAAACAAATCACAGCCTTTTTTTAAGTAGATAGTGCATATAAAAGTCCAAAAACATGTTTACACTATCATTTATTAAGTGTGCAATAGCACTAGGCCTAAAAAAAAGATACAAAGGTAAAAATAATAAGTAATTGAAAATTGCTAAAAACCATCTTAAGAGCAAAGCCCACATGCTTTTAAATTTTGAATGTGCTTTCTCAATCGCATTTACAAAAATAAATCGCACTATATAGAGGAGCTCCATAAGTGAGCTGGCTGTATGGGGGTCACTTGGGTTTGACAAATCAAGCATACCACTGAGTGGGTCTACAGTTGTAACACACAACCACACCCGACTCCCACACAGAATGAAGTTTGCACACCCACTTAGTGCATAAGGAACACTGTGTATCAGTTTTTTTATCATCCTTCCTGGGGCATATCCTACATCTTCCACGCCTCTTTGCTCTTCCTACTTGGTAACCGTGTGCCATATTTCGCTTCCCCTGCGAAATAAAAAAATAGTGTTTGTTCACTTGTCTAGAAAAAAAAAAAAGAGAATGATACATCAATTGCCTTAACACACATTTTAATAATACCATAAACGTGAATTGAGTGACAAAATAACCACAGGGGGAGTTGAATGATAGCTCTAGGTCTTTCATGTTGCAATAAACATATCAGGAGCTTGCAATGTTACTGAAATGAGTAGGAAGTCCGGACAGATTCATTCAGGAAAAACTCTCTACAGATTATGGAGGGTCGATTACCTGAACAAATCTGCCTGGACTTCCTACTCATTTCTGCAACACTGCAAGCTCCTGATGTGTTGACTGCAATGCAAAAGGCCTAGAGCCATCATTCAATTCCCTCTGTGGTTATTTTGCACATATTTTAATGTTAAACTGCATTTAGAATGCAAGTGCTTTGAAAAAGTTAAGTAATGCCAGCCACTGTCCCCCACATAAGCTACTCTCTACAGCAGTGACCCAATAAATACATGGTCAATGAGCGCCTTTCCAAAAAAACGCCAATTTATACATTGCACAAAAGTCCAAAGTGGGCAGGAAAACGACTCGTCAAGCACATTAAAAAGTTTTCAAAAATAAACACGAAGGCTATAATTACACACTCCCTGCCTCTAACAGCCATGTGCCTTATTCCAGCTACATTTCTACAATTTTCTAATACATTGGTGATTGATTATAATGGGAAAAGTTATTAACAAGACATTGGTGTACTAAATGGATAATTTTGACTGTTGTGCATCAATAAAAACATTCGGGGATTTCTGTGACCTGAGATAAACCAATCAACTCAGGTGGGGTGTGTGAGAATCTGACTCTCCAGGGGTTGAGGTAAGGGGGTCCACCTGACTACTACTATTAATAATAATAATTTATTTTCCAAAAAGATACATTTGATATAGAGGTCTCATACATGTTCCCATTCATGTTTTGTTGCCAGAGGAAACTTTCATTTCTTTCTAATTTTCACCCAGATTTGGGCAACGACTTTTTCCCTGACTTCCAGGAAACAGGACTCAATATGGCATAAGCTGTGGTGACCCTATAAACCAACATCAACAATTCCCATACCATTACAATACTCTTGCAGTTTTATTGATTATTACTTTCTCAAACACATTCACTTTAAAGAATGTGTTGCTTACATATAGGGGTAGCGAGTTCCTATATGTCAGGTGCAATTAAGTAATGAAAAGTGGCATTTGTTTTACCTATGTTGACAAGCTGGCAACAACTGATGGTGATGGTACAGGTGATAATAGGTGATAATTCCTACCGCATTTATACAAGTATTTTACAGGGCCACATCAACACACACCACACACTGGCATATCTACAAACAACAACAAATAAGATGTAAGATATGAAAACTATATTATTTTTGATGTTTTATGAAATAGAAAATTAGTTTGGCTTGTATCGAGGCATCAAGAACCTAACCATATTTTTCCCTTTTGTTCTTCAGTCCACAATGTTATTTCATTTAAAGCCTGTTAACTGGGGTTTTTACTGTATATTTGTGGAGCAAAGTGGCATGTACTGGCATCTGTGTGGTTAGTGTTGTATTCTCTACTAAAACACATTAATCTGCAAGTACGATTACTGCATATAAAAGTGTTAGTCAAAGACAGAGGAAGTAGCTCCGATTCTTTTAATTAAGAGCCTTTTTATCAGCATCAAAGCAACACCCATGAAGATTGTAGCAGAGAGAGAAAAAAAAGATCAATTTTACTTACTAAGTAAAATATAGTAAGGTTTATTTTCCCTGGCACTACATACTTTTACACTACATATTTTCTATCATACATGAAAAATCCCATACAGTATGGCCCCACTTTAGGTTCCAGGATACCGCCGTAAAGCGTGAATCACAGTAAAGTGGAGCATCCTTTTTTTCTACTTATAAATCCATAGAAATACTAGATAACAAGTTTACACTAACGTATATTAAGTTCGCAATAGAACTTGGCATTAAAAAAACAAAGTATAATACATGTACACTGATAGTACAGTAGGGCCCCGCTTTACGGCATTTTGCTTTGCGGTGTTCCACTAATACGGACATTTCAAATTACAGTGGACCCCCGCATAACGATCACCTCCGAATGCGACCAATTATGTAAGTGTATTTATGTAAGTGCGTTTGTACGTGTATGTTTGGGGGTTTGAAATGGACTAATCTACTTCACAATATTCCTTATGGGAGCAAATTCGGTCAGTACTGGCACCTTAACATACTTCTGGAGTGAAAAAATAACGTTAACCGGGGGTCCACTGTATGTATAACCAAAACTCGCTATACGGCTCCCCCCACCTGACTTTCTAATATGGTCACCGCGCCCCACCTGGTTTGTTTACATTCTATGTGAGATCCGTAAGCACCACATCTCTCCATTATGTCTGGAAACTCCAAAATTTCAAGTGTTTTTAAAAGTTATTTCATATTTTATATATACTCTGATAATTATACTTATGTATACATGTACCTAAATAAGCTTACACACTGTGCTGGTGTGCAGGTACATATTAAAATCAGTAAGAGTGTCTTATGTCTCGAGATGCCATATTAGTAATGATAATAATAATCACTGAGACTAATTAAATGTTGTATATTATGTTAATATACATATTTTCATTAATCCATCTATGACATTTTTTCAAAATTATATAATAAACACAATACATAACATATAAAGATGATAAATACACCCCAAAGTAGAATAAATAAACATAAATATGAGATGTGGTAGCCAGACGACTTGTACGAGTGACGCCATATTAGTAATAATAATAATAATAATCACCGAGTATCATTAAATGTTGTATATTACGTTAATATACACATTTTCTTTAATCCATCTATGATATTTTCTTCAAAATTATGTAATAAACACGATACACAACATATAAAGATGATAAATGCACCCCACAGTAGAATAAACAAACATAAATATGAGAAGTGGTAGCCAGACAACTTGTTCAAGAGACGGCAAGAATAACATTTTCTCTAGTCCAACGTAAGAGAAAATGTGTTACTAGGGGTAACTGTAGAAAATTATTCCTTTCATATGTAAGTTTATTCAGGTATAGACAAATACAGTTACATAGATTATCATACATAACAGCATATGTGTAGAGAACCTGGGATAACCCAAAAAAGTCAGAGTGATTTATTACCATTACCGTCACTCAGAGCATCATTTTTTCTAAAAATGGTGTTACATGAGAATGAGAGTGTTCTTCTTTATTTATTCTACCGTATCAATGTAGAGACAACTTGTACACAATGTAACTTGTACACAAACCAGACGTGTACACCTGGTTTGTTTACAAAACTTGCATTCGCCTGGTTTGTTTACGTAAATCTGCGCCTGTCCTCCCTCATGTACTCATTCTCTCTCTCTCATTTATTCGTTTTATCTCGTTTACTCACCCCTGACCTTACATTAATTAAGACTACAAATTATTTTTTTTATTATCACACTGGCCAATTCCCACCAGGGCAGGGTGGCCCGAAAAAGAAAAACTTTCACCATCATTCACTCCATCACTGTCTTGCCAGAAGGGTGCTTTACACTACAGTTTTTAAACTGCAACATTAACACCCCTCCTTCAGAGTGCAGGCACTGTACTTCCCATCTCCAGGACTCAAGTCTGGCCTGCTGGTTTCCCTGAACCCCTTCATAAATGTTACTTTGCTCACACTCCAACAGCACGTCAAGTTTTAAAAACCACTTGTCTCCATTCACTCCTATCAAACACGCTCACGCATGCCTGCTGGAAGTCCAAGCCCCTCGCACACAAAGCCTCCTTTACCCCCTCCCTCCAACCTTTCCTAGGCCGACCCCTACCCCGCCTTCCTTCCACTACAGACTGATACACTCTTGAAGTCATTCTGTTTCACTCCATTCTCTCTACATGTCAGAACCACCTCAACAACCATTCCTCAGCCCTCTGGACAACAGTTTTGATAATCCCGCACCTCCTCCTAACTTCCAAACTACGAATTCTCTGCATTATGTTCACACCACACATTGCCCTCAGACATGACATCTCCACTGCCTCCAGCCTTCTCCTCGCTGCAACATTCATCACCCACGCTTCACACCCATATAAGAGCGTTGGTAAAACGATACTCTCATACATTCCCCTCTTTGCCTCCAAGGACAAAGACTACAAATATTTTAAGGTAAGTAATGAGTGAACTGTATATGCATTTTATTGCTCTGGGATGCTTAAATGTCATAGAATATTATGTGTGGGTGGAATGGCCTGGTATGGTAGCCCGGCTGGCTACCATACATACCACACTTGATTTCTTGCAATAACTACTAATCTCACCCTAGATTAAGACTACAAATATTCTAAGGTAAGTAATGAGTGAACTGTATATGCATTTTATCGCTCTGGGGTGGTTAAATCTCATAGAATATTGTGTAGGTGGGGTGGCCTGATATGGTAGCCCAGCTGGCTACCATACATACCACACCCGATTTCTTACAATAAATACTACTTGTCTCACCCTAGATTAAAACTACAAATATTTTAAGGTAAGTAGTTACTGTTTTTTAAGGTAAGTAGAGAGTTATTGTTTTTTAATGCCTATTGCTAACTTAATATATGTTAGTATAAACTTATCTAGTAGTATTTGTATGCATTTATAAGTGGAAAAAAAGGTGTTCCACTTTATGGCGGTAGCCTGGAAGCTAACCTGCTGTATAAGTGGGGCCATACTGTACACTCATTACTTTAAAATATTTGTAGTCTTAATCTAGGGTGAGATGAGTAGTATTTATTGTAAGAAATCAAGTGTGGTATGTATGGTAGCCAGCCAGGCTACCATACCAGGCCACCCCACCCACACATAATATTCTATGACATTTAATGCCTAAATGGTCCAAACGTATATACAGTGGACCCCCGCCTTACGATCAGCTTCCAATGCGACCAATTATGTAAGTGTATTTATATAAGTGCTTTTGTACGTGTATTTTTGGGGGTCTGAAACGGACTAATCTAATTCACAATATTCCTGATGGGAACAAATTCGTTCGGTAACGGCACCTGAACATACTTCTGGAATGAAATTATATCATAAGGCGGGGGTCCACTGTATATGTTCTTACGTGTAGAGCCCCAAACATATATACGTATAAGTTTTAATTTTCCTGCCTCCAAACTTGGCACGATTGCCCTGAGATGCCTGGTCAGTTGGTGTGCACCATATTAAAAAAATCTGGGACCACTTAGTACCTTGTGGGAGCACCAGTTAAATTGAGTGCCAGCTAGAGCAAACAGTGCGGCAAACACCAAGGATTCACTGATGTAATGTCATATTAACACTCCTCTTTCAAGAGGAAAGTGATATTAGCCCCAAGTTTAGAGTCTGTCGATCTCTGTCCATCTCTATGTATCTCTGTCTATCTCTATCTCTGTCTACCTCTGTCTGTCTCTGTCTGTTTCAATCTGTCTGTGTCTATCCCTGTCTCACAGGAACACATAAATACACGTAGGATAACCCCAAAAATTCAGACAAAGTGCTATACTCTGCTTGAAGATGTGAGTAAACGTGATGATGCAGTCTTGTGGCTCTCCCTGAGACAGAGAGCTAGACAGATAGACAGGGAGCTTGACAGACAGACAAATAGACAAATAGACAGACAGACATGTTTGTGTACCAGCGAAAACAAAGCAAGGGCCGATGCTCATCCAATGTCACCTCTAATCTTTTCTTATCAAGTGTTATCACTGCACCCTCGTGTATGCTCATCAAACGTCAGCTCTTATCAAATGTTATCTCATCTTATCATGTCACTGTCAGGGGTGGACTTTGTTTTTCATGCTTCAAGAGAACTTATTATTACCTATTATTATTATTGTGTATTCTTCTTCTCCTCTTCCTCCTCCTCCTCTTCTTCCTCCTCCTCCTCCTCCTCCTCCTCTTCTTCCTCCTCCTCCTCTTCTTCCTCCTCCTCCTCTTCTTCCTCCTCCTCCTCTTCCTCTTCCTCCTCTTCTTCTTCTTCTTCTTCTTCTTCTTCTTCCTCCTCCTCCTCCTCCTCCTCCTCCTCCTCTTCCTCCTCCCCCTCCTCCTCTTCCACATCCTCCACCTCATCCACCTCCTGCTCCTCCTCCTCCTCCTCATCCTCATCCCCCTCCCCCTCCTCCTCCCCCTCCTCCTCCCCCTCCTCCTCCCCCTCCTCCTCCCCCTCCTCCTCCCCCTCCTCCTCCCCCCTCCTCCTCCCCCTCCTCCTCCCCCTCCTCCTCCCCCCTCCTCCTCCCCCTCCTCCTCCCCCTCCTCCTCCCCCTCCTCCTCCCCCCCCTCCTCCTCCCCCTCCTCCTCCCCCTCCTCCTCCCCCTCCTCCTCCCCCTCCTCCTCCCCCTCCTCCTCCCCCTCCTCCTCCCCCTCCTCCTCCTCCTCCCCCTCCTCCTCCAATTCCTTTGTTCCAGTTGACCAAACTCATAACCATTTCTTTAGAACTCATTTTTTTCTATCAGTTGAGTAGAAGAAACTGCCTATTTACCGATTTGAACTACCCAATAAAGTGGTCAGAAATTGGCAATTTGGCCAATTTCACGCAAATTAAAAAAGATGCCAGTTTCAAAATAGGGTCCAGAATAAACAATGTAGACATTCTTGGCACTAAAATAACATATCCTCTGTTCATTAGTCACGTCTCTAGGCCCCTTTTATATTACTATTGCTTCCTATTTTGATTTTGATTAATACAAAAAATACAAAATTTACTGTTATACAGACTACTGCATTATTGTAAAAATGGTATAAATAATATCAGTGCACTAGTGAAAGAATATCAGACTCCCCAGTTGACATGTATTGGACGTGTGATGTGATTTGCTTACTCCTGAACATTGGTAAAAATTGAACATTTCCACTATTTTGTGCTCAAATTCAAGGTCGTTTTCATCGTGAAACTAATCAAAATCATCTCTATTTCTGTAATATGTTTTCCATTTTATCACGTGAGGCCATGAAAATGAGAACACAACAATAAATACTATACGAAAATACACCTCAAAGTCGGAGTTTTAATCCAAAAAATGGTCAGTTTTTTTTCTCATTATGCACTGCATGCTGCAGGATTTTTTTTATGTGGTGCACACTGACCACACAGACCCATTCTCTCACATGTGGGTCTCAGGCAACAACGTGGCGTTCAATGAGGACATATTTCAGTTGTTCTGCTACGGAAGAATGGAGGAAATAAAGCCTGAAATGAAGTACAAGATAAATCAAGGCCATCAAGGGCAATAATGTACAGTGCACAGCGTTAAAACAACCTCATTGAAAAATGTATTTGTTACAGGATGTGGGTCAGTCTATGATGAAATATGAGCTGAAAGTCTTATTGTGTGATGGGATACGACTTGAAAACCATCTTGTGTAAAGGGGTTTAATTTCTAACCATCCTACATGATGGAATATGATGTGAAAACTATCAACTGTGATGGAGTATGGCCTAAAAGCTATCCCATATGCTTAAGTATGATCTGAAAATCATCCTGTGTGATGGAGAATATTCTGAAAATCATTTTGTGTGATGGAGAATATTCTAAAAATCATCCCATGTGATAAATGTTTTAGGTAGACAATCAGTTGTTGGTCTAAAAATTGCAAAATGTTATACAGATCTGGGTCACCAAACAACAAGCTTGTATTATCTTGTTATTTTCTTAATAAAAAAAAAAAAAGTTTCAACACATTTTTTAACAGGCCCTCTCAGAAACTTGTTCTAAGGGTCACCCAAATTTCAAAAAAGAAAATTATTTTTTTCTTATGAAAAAATAGAGAATCTTTTCCCGATCATAATGACACTAAAAGTATGAAATTTGATGGAAAACTTACGGAATTATGCTCTCGCGAAGTTAGCGATCTCGACGATGTTTATGCATTGGCGATTTTGCCCACTTTGAGCCCTATTTTCAGCCAATTCAACTGTACTAGTCGACAAAAATCATGAATATTTCGCTAGAACTCCATTTGTTCTATCGAATGAGTGCAAGAAACCACCCATTTACCGATTTCAACTATCCAATACAGTGGTCAGAATTTAGCAATTTTGCCAATTTCACACAAATTTAAAAAGGTGCCAATTTCCAAATAGGGTCCAGAATAAACAAGAAAGACATGCCTGGCACTAAAATGACATTTCCTCTGTTCATTAGTCACGTCCCAACACCCCTCTTACATTCTTTTGCTTTCCACTTTGAATTTTTATTCTCACAAAAATAGAAGATTTACTGTTATGCAGACTACTGCATTAGTGTAAAAAATGGTATAAATAATATCAGCGCACTTGTGAAAGAATATTAGACTCACCAGTTGACGTGTATTGGACGCTTAGCATGATTTGTTTACTTTTGAACTTCGGTAAAAATCGAACATTTCTGCTACTTTGAGCTCAATTTCAAGGTACTTTTCATCGTAAAATCAGTAAAAATCATCTCAATTTCTGTAATATGTCTTCCATTCTATAGAATAAGAATGCAACAATAAATACCATACAAAAATACAATGCAAAGTCACTGTTTTAATCCAAAAACATGGTCAAAGTTTTTTTTTCTCATTACGCACTGTGCTGCAGGATTTTTTTTATACTGCGCACACTGGCCACATAGACCCATTCTTTCATATGTAGGCCTACCAGCTTTCTCTCACTAGATTTGAGGGCGCTAGAATTTAGGCGTACTAGTATGTCAAAAACCCTGGTGCGTAAGCCGTACTAGTACGGCCGAAACCCTGAAAGGGTTAAAGAAGGACGACCAAATTGTAATAGATCCCCCTTATTTCTTTTACAAAATAAAAATATTTTAGCTGTTGTTATAATCCTAGAGAGGCTTGACACCTCCTTAAAGGTCATACAGTATCTAGGGAATGGGAGGCCATCAGGTTTGATACAAGGGAAGGATAGTCAATTCCTTGGATCAAGAGCTCCTCACCAGTATCAAGTCACATCCCTCAAGAAGACAGAATAAAAAACATTTAACCTACAGCAAGGGAAAATAATTACAGTAGATATTCAATTACCATATTTTCAAACATGATTGAAAATATTGTACCCAAGTTTGAGTTACATGGGGAGAAGACTGGCAAAATATGCACTGATCCATTTTGCACAACAAATCCCATTAGAACACATTGCAGGACATTTCTCCTCTGAGCCACAGTGGTCTGATCTCACACCTGATGCAAACAACCTTCTCGAATGCCAGCTGACCATATGTATGTGTCTCATGCCTTACTCATTTGTGGGTTATTTTACAAATTTCTGATCTTTTCATCACCCCAGTCTCATCTCTGAATATCACAGATGGCAGTCAAGAGGAGTGCTAGTGTAGCTAGACGTGCCAGGAGGAGAAATAAGCATCAAAATATGAGTGTTTTGAAAAAAATGAGATCTTGAATATGCTTAGAGGTTGAGCACCTCTGGATATTAACCATAGTACGATAATTACACATTCCCGTCCTTTAATCAGTCACTTAACTATCCCAATGTATATTTATACAATTGTTTTAAATATTGGTGGCTGAATAAATAGAAGAATGAACAGGAACTTGAAGAGTGATCTTGGCAGGTGCAATGCTGTACTCCTGGCCTGCTACTGCCAAAACCACAGTTCAAATACTCACCCATTATTCTGTTTACAGTAGGGCCCCGCTTTACGGTGTTTCGTTTTACGGCATTCCGCTAATATGGACATTTCAAATTATGACCAAAACTCGCTATATGGCTCCCCCACCTGACTTTCTAATATACTAGACACTGAGCACCACCCGGTTTGTTTACATTGTCTGTGAGCACGACTCTCCATGATGTGTGGAAACTTTCCAAAATTTCAAGTGTTTTTAAGTTATTTTATATTTTATGTATACAGTGGTACCACGAGTTTTGTACAGCTCCCAACTCGAACAATTATGTAAGTGTATTTTTGGGGTCTGAAATGGGCTAATCTAATTTACATTATTCCTTATGGGAACAAATTCGTTCGGTAACGGCACTCAAACAGCTTTCTGGAACGAAATATTGCTGAAACTCAGGGTATCACTGTACTCTGATAATTATACTGTACTTATGTGCACCTGTACCTAAATAAACTTGCACACTGTGGTGGCAAGCGGGTACACGTTAAAATCATTAATTGTGTTTTATTAGTTTTGAAGCTGCCATGCTAATAATGATAAAAATAACAACACACAATAATAATCACTAACACGCAACAAACGTCATATATTACGTTAATATAGACATTTCCATTAATCCAACTATATTTTTTCAAAATTACATAATAAACATGCTACGCAATATATAAACATGATAAATACACCCCACAGTAGAATAAATTAACATAAATATGAGATTTTTTCCAGTCATCTTGTCGGAGTGTTGGAAAAAATAATATTTTCTCTAGTTAAACATCAAAGATAATGTGTACACAATAGTATTAGTGGAAGTAACTGTTGAAAATTATTCCTTTCGTATGCTTTCACTCAGAGCGTCATTCCTTCTAAAAATGATGTGTTACATGATAATAGGAGTGTTGCTCTTTATTTAATCTTCTTTTCCAACATAGAGACAACTTGTACACAATCTAAGGTGTTTGTATTATGGTATAAGCTTCACCCCAATGGAAAAAAGTCACTGACTTTTTTGGGTTATCCTAGGTAATCTACACATATGCTGCTGTGTATGATACTCTATGTAACTGTATTTGTGTGTACCTGTACCTGAATAAAAACAAACTTACTCACAAACATGGAAATGAACATCCATGAATCATAACCAGACGCGTTCGTCTTGTTTGTTTGCAAATTCCACGTCTCTGTCTGTCTGTCTCTCTCCCTCTGTTTATTAATTTTATCTCTTTTACTCACCTCTCACCCTATATTAAGACTACAAATATTTTAAGGTAAGTAATGAATGTAATGTATATACATTTTATCACTCTAGGGTACTTCAAATGTATATTACGTGTGGGTGGGGTGGCTATGCCTAACACACTTCCCATACCTACCACACCTGACCTCTTTAAATACTACTCACCTCTCACCCTACATTAACCCTTAAACGGTCCAAACGTTTATATACGTTCTCTTGCATAGCGCCCAAAACGTATATATACGTTTCCTTTGTCATTCATTCAACATTGGCACGATAAGCCTGAGTCACCTAGACATGAGAGAATGAGTGTGCACACTCAGTGTGTGCCATATGAAAAAAATTGGGGATCCCTGGGTACCACATGCTCTTTTTTCCTATAAAAAAAAAATTCTCAAAATATTCGAGGGGTTAAGAATACAAATACTTTAAGGTAAATAATGAGTGTACTGTATATGCATTTTATTGCTCTAGGGAGCTTTAAATGTTGTAGTGAGTGGGGTGGCCAGGCAGGCTACCATACCTCCCACAGAAGGAGAGGCCGCTGAATAGATCTGATCACCATAATCGAGTTTTGATAAAATGAGGGCTGAATGTAGGCAAAAGAGAGTTCGACGATCAGCTCCCCATGAAAGATGAGCAAGGGTTTTAAGAAGGTTCAGCCGGCTGTGACAAGTTGCCTTCAGAGAGGTAATGTGGGGTTTCCAGGATAACCTACGGTCAAAGAGAAGGCCTAGAAACCTGACTGTATCACGTTCAGGGATACGGGAGCCATAGAGGTACAACGAATGATCGGAGATGACAGAGCATCTAGTGAAAGTAATTTGGTGAGTTTTGGTACTGGAAAATTTAAACCCAAGCGTGGTGGCCCAATTGGAAAGACGGTCGACCGTATGCTGGAGAGAAACTGTAATGAGGTGACAGTCAGCGCCTGCACAGGCAATAGCGAAGTCATCTACATAGAGTGATGACCAAATATTGGATGGAAGAACAGAGGCCAAATCATTTATAGCAAGGAGAAAAAGTGTTGTGCTCAGAACACATCCCTGAGGGACACCTTCAGCTTGGACAAAGTCCGGGGAGAACACACTACTGATTCGAACACGGAAATGTCTGTCAGTTGAAAAGTTCTTAAGGAAAGATGGTAGATTGCCTCGGAGGCCTAAGGAGTGGGCTTGGGCCAAAATATTATACCTCCAAGTTGTGTCATATGCCTTCTCAAGGTCAAAAAATATGGCAATAACTGAGTGGTTATTCACAAAGGCATTATGAACATACGTATCCAAACGTAGTAAGGGGTCTTCGGTAGAACAGCCCTTACGAAAGCCATATTGATGAGTGGAGAGACTGTTGTGTGTCTCTAAATACCACACTAAATGTCTATTTACCAGGCGTTCAATCACTTTGCAAACTGCACTGGTAAGAGCAATGGGACGACAGTGGGAGGCTTCATGTCCCGTAGTACCCGGTTTGCAGAAAGGGAGAACAATGGCAGATTTCCACAGCTGTGGAAGAATTCCTTGTGACCAAATAAGATTGAAAAGGTGTAAGAGGACTGCAAGGGCTGACTGATGTAAATGTTGTAACATACGAATATGAATGTCGTCGGGCCCAGCTGTCGATGATCGGCAAGCTGAGAGTGTTGCCTCCAGTTCCTGAAGTGTAAAAGGCACATTATACTGTTCTTCTCTGAGAGAAGAAAAGTCCAAGGGTGCTAACTCTCTGGCAGACTTTGAGGAAAGAAATGAGGGGCAGAGATGGAGCCCCTGAGAAATACGGACCAGATGATTGCCAATTTCAATGGCAACATCTAGAGGGTTTGCTATATCAACACCGGCAACCCGCAGAACAGGAGCTGGGTCAGGAGAATATTTACCACTCAGTTTCCATACTTTTTTCCAGACTGCACTCATAGAGGAATCAGAGGTGATGGTGGAGACATAATCTCGCCAGCAAGTGCGTTTAGCGTCATGGATGACACGGTGAGCGATCGCACGCTTCTGCTTAAAATCAAGAAGTCTCTCAGTGGTTCTATTATACCAGTACCTGCCCCACGCAGCACGTTTTAAACGTACTGCACGAGCACAAGCAGTAGATCACCAAGGCACAAATTTCTGACAATGCCTGCTCGAGGTTTGGGGTATAGAATGAGAAGCTGCGGTTAAAACGGAGGACGAGAAGAGGTGTAAAAGCTCATCAATGGAGGACAAAGAAGGAACCTCACTAAAAACAGTTAGTTGTGAGTAAAGGTCCCAATTTGTCTGATCAAACTGCCAGCGTGGGTTACGAAGAGGTGGTGAATACGAAGGGGAAGTAAGAATGATTGGAAAATGATCGCTGTCATGTAAATCCGGGAGAACAGACCAGGTGAAGTATAGTGCAGCGGAGGAAGAGCAGACTGAGAGATCAATGCAAGAGAGAGTATGAGTACGAGGATCAAAATGGGTGTGAGTAGCTGTATTTAAAACATGGAGGGGGTGGGAAGCAAGAAAAGCCTCTAGCTGAATGCCACGGGAATCACAATGAGACCCCCAGAGAAAATGATGGGCATTAAAATTGCCAAGTAACAGAAGTGGTGGCGGTAATGATGAAACAAGAAAGGCAATATCCGGAATAGATAATGCTCTAGAAGGAGAGAGGTACAAAGAACAGAGTGTATACCACCTATGCAGGTGGATACGGGGGGCTGTGTAATGCAGCGAAGTACGAACAAATAGCTGATGGTACGGAATATCAGTGCGTAGAAGAAGGGCACTTTTGTTAAAGGTCCCATCAGGAAAAGGATCCGAAGAATACAATAAATTATATCCTGAGATGGGATAGATAACAGCAGAGTGTAATTTTGGTTCTTGTAAGCAAACACCAACAAGGGAAAATTGGGAGAGAAACGTCTGAAGCTCACCCCGATTACCCCTGAGACCGCGTATATTCCTCAGTAAATAGGCCATGATTAGCAACGATGGAGATACTAGAAATCCGCAGGTAAGGGTACTTATGGACTAGAGGGGTTAGAAAAGTCCACATGAGGTGGCAGCGGAAAACGTTCAAGCAGCGAAGGAACGGTGCGCTGTGAAGGAGTTGCGCAGATGGAGAAGAGGAAAGAGAAGGAACAGAGGTTGGATCAGTGTCCATTGATGGTTTGGTCTCTGCAATATATTCAGAGATTGCTTCAAGTGTTACGGAGTTCAGAGACGTCATATGGGAGACAATATTGGAGATGGAAGGAGGAGGAGTTTGAGTAAAGATTGGAACTGTAATGGACTGTATCAAGGTAGGGGAGGGCGAAAGGGTGGAGGGAACTGGAGAAGTGTGGGAGGGGACAGAAGAGGCAGAAACCTGGGAGGTGGCAGAAGAAAAAGAAACTTGGGAGGGGACAGGGGAGGAAGGCACAGTACGAGGAGGAGGATGAACTTCCACACTTGTAACAGAGCCAGTGAAAGGGAAAGACCCAGGTACAGAGACTGGGAAGGTAAAGTGTGGAGGTGGATGAAGGGAAGGAGGGGTTAAAGGAGATTTTTTTGGACTTCTGAGAAGTAGAGGGACGATTGGGAGGAGGTGTCATACGAGGTCTTGTTGATACCGGGGTTTGTGAGGGAGAACACGAAGAAGTGAAAACAGACTGAGGTGTTGAAGTAGGGACGTCTGAGCCCAGGACAGCAAAAGAATTAGAAACAGGAGTGACTATGGGACTGGCAACCGCAGAGGAGGCTGCAGAAGATGTGACCCCAGAAGTGGGGGGACGTTTTGAAACACGAGAATAAGAAACACGGGGTAGTCTCCCTTGGAGGCGGAGATGAGAAACCGCCATAGCATAAGGGAGACCTTCTGCCTTTTTGAGGCAACGAATTTCCTGCTCACTCAAGTAGACCTGGCAACGGCGAGAGTACAAAGGGTGAGCCTCATGACAATTAAGGCAAGAGGGAGGTCGACTGCAAGACGTATTAGAATGGTCATCGGCACCACAGACTGGGCATTCGGCTATAGATCTGCAATATTTTGCTGGGCGGCCAAATCGCCAGCAATTTCTACACTGTTGCAGTGTAGGGATCACCTTTTGAACTTGTAACCAATGTCCTGCTACATAAACAGAGGATGGGAGTTCACGGCTGTCAAAAGTTAAACGAGCCACATTGCAAGGGTATCGTCTCCGCCCGCAGGCAGGAAGAACATAAGTGTCTACCTTGAGAATTGGGAGATCTTGGAGTTCCAGCAGTTCGAGAATGTCATTGCCACATGTCTGGAAATTCTGTTGGACTATGGTATGGGGCAGAATGACAGTACCACTACAATAATTGAGGGAATGATGTTTATCGATAGTGATAGGAATAGTATCGATATGTGAAAGAAGAGAAAGAACATGAGCTTGGGTAGCATTCTGGACTGTGATGATACGCGTACCACTCTTAAGAGCATGAAAAGAAATATCTCTACCAACATGGCGTAGGAGCGCTTTGCCAATACTATGGTCGGAAAGATAGGCAGTAGAAGAAGTTGGTCTTAAAGTAAAGAATTTAGTCCATTGTGTGGTCCGAAACTGAGTGTGGAGAGGGAGTGCATGACGTGTCGGTCTTTTCCGAGTAGAATGGGAAGGTAATGAAGTAATGTCATCAGGAGATTGTCATTGGCGTTTAGAAGTGGGACCACAGTTGGTCCGACGTGGGACGGGCTGGCGATTCGGAAATTGCCGCACCGTTGAGGGAGAGGCTGAAAGCATAGTCAAAGGAGAGCGGAGGTCAGACAAATCAAGGGAGTCAGTCGAAATCCTGGCACCTGAAGCGGGTGACGAAACAGCACCAGCAAGAGGTACAGGGGTCTTAGGAGTTTCCGAAGAGTGGCCAAAAGACGAGGCGAGGTCAGAATGGGGTGCGGTAACAATAAGGGGCCTGGAGGTAGCGGGGTCATAGATTGGGGACTCCACGGTTAGGTTACTTCTTTCTTTTTGTTTTTAAGAAAAAAAAAAAAAGAAAAGAAAAGAAAAATAAAAAAAAGAATAAAAAAAGGGGGGGACCGGGGAGGAATAGTTCCTAAGAGGAATGAAAGGGCCAGAAATCTCCCTCCGCGCCCAAGAGGACCTCAGCACATCAAGTAGCGCAGATGCAGCATGGAACCCGTGCCATACCCTACCCTTTATGCCAGTAAACCAGCAATCCAGGATAGCAACCTCACATCTGCCGAGCTACCTCGGTGGACAAAAGAGAGGGCGGCTGGATATCCGCCACAAAGCATACCTCCTTTGGCCACCACCCCCGGAATCCAAAAGGTGGCTTCCAGAGATACACCCGTCGCCCGAAAGACACCCAAAGCCACCCTCCGGAATACTGGAGAGGGATCGGGACATCCCCAGGCGATCCAGATCCCAGAGCAAACTACGCCACCGCCACAAACCTCAACGGAATGGGATGGACCCTGGTACCCTTTCCCCTACCTAGGAACTAGTGCACCTGTGGGAAAAATCCCAAAGGCCAAAAAAGGAAGGGCAAAAGGGAGGGGTGGGGAGGAGGAGGAGGAAAGGAAAAAGGGAAGGATGGGGAGGATGGGATAGGGAAGGGGGGATTGGGAGGTAATTAGGTTCAGTCTGAGGAAGGAGACCGACAGGTCTAATTCCTCAGACCAAGAGCCTCTTCACCACGCCAAGGAGCCCCCCTTGAAGAGGATAAAGGGTTGTAGCCAGTACTCATCAAGGCTTAATGATAATCTGAATTCTATCAGTTCCTTCCTTCCTTCTAGTCATGATTATTATTAAAAGTGAAACTAAAAACAAGCATTTAGCTCTGGTCAGAATACAATAATACAAACATGTATAACATTAATATCGTTATTTTTTAAGACTGGCCATCTCCCATTGAGGTGCGGTGACCAGAGAAAGTAAACACAGTTACTGTCATTCATTCAGTCACTGCCGTGCCAGAATCATGCTGACATTAAAATTCATATGACCCTCCAAACTGCAAACATCCCTCCCCCTTCAGAGTACAGGAATTGTACTTCCCACCTCCAGGACTCAAGTCCTGCTAACCGGTTACCCTTAATCCCTTCATAAATATTACTGTGCTCACACTCCAATAGCATGTCAATCTTACTATCATTATTATTACTATTATTATTGTAAGAAGCACTAAAACCACAGGTTGCTTTGTATGTAAAAAAAAAAAGTTTTTAAAACCAAGTAGTTATAACAGCATCATTAAGGAATAAGGAAGAAATTATTATGTCTGACTGTATGTAAATGATGGTAGTTTTAATTATTGTTATGGTCAAGTTGAAGCACTAAATCCATAAAATCCACGGAACTCAGTCCTAGCTTACTTCCTTTGGGTTCCTCTTATCCTCTCCCAGGATGCCACCCACACCTGTTGACTAACACCCAGGTATGTACAGCAATAGCCTGGAACCTAACTTGCTGTATAAGTGGGGCCCTCTTGTTCCCACTCAATGCTAGGAGAGCAGGTGCAAGGAAACATGCTCAGCAATTCCACTCATGCCTTCAGATGTGATCCAAAGATGTTATCCCTTGAGCCACTTGCCACCCTCAGTGTCTGGGAAATGGGAGGCAATCTGGTTTGATCCAAAAGGAGGGCAGTTCCAATTCCATGAATCAAGAGCCCTTCACCATGAAGAGGTAAACATGTGGAAATAACTTTCTTCAGATATCAATTGATTTGATGAAGTCAAGCACAGTTAACAGTGATCAGTGTTTTTTGTTTTTTACCTCACAGCCAAGGTAGGATGATCCAGAGAAAACATTCACCATCAATCACTGTCTTTCCAGAAGTGTACTGGCATCACAATTCAGACGACCCTTCAACTACAACATCCTTACCCATCTTTCAGAGTGCGGGCACTGCCCTTCCCATCTCCAGGAATTGAATCTAAACTCTTCGTTGGTGCATTTCATGTTAAACTTTACACCAAAGTGCTCCATTCCCATACTTGTTGATTAAAGTGAAGGAAAGTGATGTTAATCTTATGCACTTCAGCTTTTGCTTTTGTCAAATCCAAAACATCAGTGTGATATTTCTCAAGCACAGTCTAATCTCTTACATTAATGTCAAATTTCAGTGACACTTAGTTATCTACACATTAAATATATCTACACTGAATACATAGTTTCATATGAAAAATGTATATATGAAAAAATTGGAAGTTGGTGTAGTGTTTGTATCTCAGGAGTTTGCCGAGTCCTCAGTGACTCGCCAGAGAACACCAGGTCCGCTGATTTGTACTCTCGCCCACTATGAAGTATTGACGAGTGTGAAAGCTGAGGCCTGTGCGGGCTCTTGAGGCTGTGGCGTCACTGTTGCCCATGTCTCTTTACTGGCAGGTGCCTCCCAGTGCTCGGCCTCCTGTTTCACGTCTTTGAACTGCCGTCGCACATCCTCAGGACACATGTCGCACTTCAGAATGTGTGCTTTCATTTTGGTGGCATTGGGGTAGCCGTATTTGAGAGTGCAGTACTTGCAGTGCACCACAGTCTTCCCATCGATCTTGTTTGAGGTGTAGTGGTTCCAGATTTCCGATGTTGGTCGGCCCATTTTCCTCTGAAAGCAGAATGGAGAAGTTTCTTTTTTATCAGTTCAATGTCTGTGCAACTGACATTCTCTACATATAGTCTCTTGCAAGGGAAGAAAGGTGCCTTGATGTTGGCCAGGGGCTCTTATTCCCAGGAAATGGAGCTACCCTCCCATTCCTTGGCTCGAACCTCATTACTTTCTATTCCCCAGGTGCTGCATGACACCTAAGGGTTTAATTCTTCCCCATAAATATACAGTGGAACCTGGGTTTTCATATGCCCTAGTTTGTAAGTAAAACTATAGTTATTCTCTATAAAATGTATTTTTTTTGTTAATATTTTTGGGTGTCTGGGACGAATTAATTGGATTTAAATTATTTCTTATGGGAAATATTAACAAAAAATATATTTTATAGAGAATAACTATAGTTTTACATATGAACTAGGGCATACAAAAACTGTGTATTAAGAAATAATAATAAGTAAGAATAATAATAATAATTACAATAATTTTTTTTACCACTTGTCAAAAGAGGCAACTAAAATGCTGAGAGCAAGGGGTTAGTAACCCCTTCTCCTGTATAAATTACTAAGTGTAAAAGAAAACTTTTGTTTTTGTTTTTTTCCTTTTTAGGTCACCCTTCCTCAGTGGGAGACGGCGAGAATGTTGAATAAACAAAACAATAATAATAATAATAATAATAATAATAATAATAATAATAATAATAATAAATAATAATAAATAATAATATTTATCAGAGTACATTATAATATTGAGGTCATATACATGTGGAAGTAGGTATTTGATAAAACTCATAGTATCTCATAATTTTGTCAGTATAACTAATGTTAATACTGTACAGGGTTATTTTTATATACTAAAGTTGAAAATGAGCAAAATTTAATGGAAAACAAAAGTGCCCTGAATAATGATCATACAGCAGATGGTCAATTAGCTGGTGCGTGCTTATCTGTGCACCACACAAGCTAAACTGAATAACAAAACTGACTTTTTTTTTTTTTTATTATCACACCGGCCGATTCCCACCAAGGCAGGGTGGCCCTAAAAAGAAAAACTTTCACCATCATTCACTCCATCACTGTCTTGCCAGAAGGGTGCTTTACACTACAGTTTTTAAACTGCAACATTAACACCCCTCCTTCAGAGTGCAGGCACTGTACTTCCCATCTCCAGGACTCAAGTCCGGCCTGCCGGTTTCCCTGAATCCCTTCATAAATGTTACTTTGCTCACACTCCAACAGCACGTCAAGTATTAAAAACCATTTGTCTCCATTCACTCCTATCAAACACGCTCAAGCATGCCTGCTGGAAGTCCAAGCCCCTCGCACACAAAACCTCCTTTACCCCCTCCCTCCAACCCTTCCTAGGCCGACCCCTACCCCGCCTTCCTTCCACTACAGACTGATACACTCTTGAAGTCATTCTGTTTCGCTCCATTCTCTCTACATGTCCGAACCACCTCAACAACCCTTCCTCAGCCCTCTGGACAACAGTTTTGGTAATCCCGCACCTCCTCCTAACTTCCAAACTACGAATTCTCTGCATTATATTCACACCACACATTGCCCTCAGACATGACATCTCCACTGCCTCCAGCCTTCTCCTCGCTGCAACATTCATCACCCACGCTTCACACCCATATAAGAGCGTTGGTAAAACTATACTCTCATACATTCCCCTCTTTGCCTCCAAGGACAAAGTTCTTTGTCTCCACAGACTCCTAAGTGCACCACTCACTCTTTTTCCCTCATCAATTCTATGATTCACCTCATCTTTCATAGACCCATCCGCTGACACGTCCACTCCCAAATATCTGAATACGTTCACCTCCTCCATACTCTCTCCCTCCAATCTGATATTCAATCTTTCATCACCTAATCTTTTTGTTATCCTCATAACCTTACTCTTTCCTGTATTCACCTTTAATTTTCTTCTTTTGCACACCCTACCAAATTCATCCACCAATCTCTGCAACTTCTCTTCAGAATCTCCCAAGAGCACAGTGTCATCAGCAAAGAGCAGCTGTGACAACTCCCACTTTGTGTGTGATTCTTTATCTTTTAACTCCACGCCTCTTGCCAAGACCCTCGCATTTACTTCTCTTACAACCCCATCTATAAATATATTAAACAACCACGGTGACAAAACTGACTATAGCTACAAAATTTTCAGGTAGGTTTAAATCAAATAAAAAAGCTGTGCTTAATGACTCCCCCGTGACATATGGTTATTAAGTGTATGTAGCATGGCTACTGTTACATGCCATGTAGAGTCAGCTCCCTGTGATTTAGCACCACCATTCAAGTTAGTGTGTAAAAATATGCAGGTGATTCTCAACTTACAATATTTTGAATTTACGATGATGCAAAAGCAATTACTTTGGAGATGTAACTTAAGAGAATTACCCAGCATGAAGGTGGAAAGTCCATAACTTGTATTCATTTATTTACTTTTCAATACTGGTATTTAGTTACAATAATTATTTCTTTATGTAATTATTCAGTGACAGGAGTTAATTTATTTATTTATTCAGCATATACATTCATAATCGACCTATGGTATTTTCAACTTACGAGCTGTTCATTGGAATGTAACCCTCTCTCAGCATGAGATAAATTTCTGAAAACTGATGCCTTATGGAAAACAGCATTATGTGAAGTGAAGAACATATGGGAAAAAAATGATTCTGTTCAAAACACCTCCAAATTTCTCAAGCCATTAATTTTTTAATATTTACTAGGTAATAATCACTAGAGTGTAGCTTACCTTGGGTACCATGAATATTAAACAAGGTACCCAAGAGAAATGCTAGTGATGCTGGAGGTGCCAAGAAGAAGCCTTAATTTCTGAGGTGGTACACTTGTGATCTAGACTGTCTGCACTTTTGGTCAGAGTGAATCCACCCACCATACAATTCAAGACAATGAGAAGAAAATGAGAGCTTGTGCAATCAGTAGTGCAGACTATGACTTGGTGAAAAGAAAGTCAAAGAGGTCAATACTACATAGCTAAAAAGGACAGAAAATTCACTCAGTGTGTGGACTGAAGAGAAAATGAAGAAATGGGTCCTGATCACTGTTCAGAGAGAAGAAAGGAGAGTCTTCACAACAGTGTATGTTTAACCCTTTGAGGGTTTTCGTCGTACTAGTACGTTTTACGCGTAGGGGTTTTTGACGTACTAGTACGCATAAATTCTAGCGGCCTCAAATCTCGCGCGAAAAGGCTGGTAGGCCTAGGTGTGAGAGAATGGGTCTGCGTGGTCGGTGTGCGCGGTAGAAAAAAAATCTGGGACCCAGTGGTGCATTGTGGGAATGCCCTCTTAGTAAACAATGTCCACCATGCCTCGCAGTAAGAAGCTCCTCACTCCTCGGCGAATTGGGACACTTTTGTTCCCCAGTGACAGTTCTAATAGTGATGGAAGTGCCAGTGAAGATGAGTTTCGTGGTTTTAGTGAGGTTTTGACCGAAACTAATGACCATAATATCGGTAATAGTGAAGAAAACCCAGACGACCCTCAGCCTTCCACCTCTGGTGCTGGGCCCTCATGTTCACGTTCAGTTGTTCCAGAACCCAAGAGGAAACTTCTATTTTCCCAAATCCCAGACTCAGATGAGAGCATGGGTGATGATAGTGATAGTGAATATGAACTACAAGCTCTTCAAACTAGTTCCAGTAGTGATAGTGAAGTGCAATATTCCCCAGTGAAGCGTCAGTATATACGACGATATATGCGCTCTGGAAGTGTGCCATATGCTATTCCAAGGGGAAGGAGTGTATCTCGGAGTACATCCCGTGGCTGTACAACAGGAACAGACAGTGAAAATGACGAAGATACTGTTGCAATTGGGATGGAAAATGTGCGTGGTGGTAGTGGTGCCGGCGGTGAGGCACCAGCAGTGGGCCATGCTGCCACCCACGCCGCTGCCTCAGCTGATCTAGAACAAAGGCCACCATCCCCCACTCCCCCACCACACCAGCCTCCACAACCACAACCTCCACAACCACAACCTCCACAACCACAACCTCCACAACCACAACCACCTGTCATTGTCCAGTACCCACCAGCAGACCGCACCTGGGATTGGCAGGAAGCTGTCAATTTTGTTCCAAATCCCCACCAGTTTGATGGCAGCCAAAGTGGAATACGGCCATCTTGTGCACTTGGGAACAATGCCACTGAACTGGAATGTTTCGAGTTATTCTTTGGCGAACCACTGATGAAAAGTATTGTCATGGAAAGCAACACATACTACGAGTACACCATGGCAAACACATTACTTTCACCAAAATCACGTCTACACCAGTGGAAGGAGGCAACTGTGGCTGAGATGTATCTTTTCTTTGCCACAATAATGCTTATGCCACATGTGTATAAGCACAAAGTGAAATCATACTGGTCAACAGACCCCCTGATTGCAACACCAGGTTTCAGTGATATAATGCCAGTGAATCAATTTGTGCTAATGTTACGTATGCTTCACTTCTCAGATAAAACCAGGCCTGACAGAACTGACAGGTTATATAAGATTAGGAATGTGTTTGTGTATCTGAAACAGAAATTCAGTACGCATTTTTATCCCTTCAGGAAGCTTGTAATTGACGAGTCTTTGATTCTGTTCAAAGGAAGACTCTCTTTCAAGCAGTACATACCAAGCAAGAGGAAACGCTTTGGTATAAAGTTGTTTGTGCTTTGTGATTGTTACAGTGGTCTGGTATTGGATATTATTGTGTACACTGGAAGTTATACATTGCAAAATACCAGGAAGTTATTGGGCATCTCAGGTGATGTGGTTCGAACAATGATAGAACCATACCTTGGTAAGGGGCATATATTATATACAGATAACTGGTACACAAGCCCCTCACTCAGTGATTTTTTGCGAGTGAACATGACAGATGTGTGTGGCACAGTGCGTGCAAATCGAAAACATATGCCCAGGTTTGACGCTGGCACTCGTAGAGGTGAGGTGCAGGCGTTTGCTGCCAATGACATCATGGCATTTCGGTGGCATGACAAACGAGATGTCACACTGTTGTCATCAATTCACCCTAATGAAACGGCAAACAGTGGCAGGCAGCATAGAGAGAGAAATGAACCCATTCTAAAACCTGCAGCTGTGATTGATTACACCTTCAACATGCGTTCAGTGGACAAATGTGACATGCAGATTGGGTTTGCTGATTGTGTTCGCAAGAGTTATAAGTGGTACATCAAACTGTTTTTCCATCTTCTGGACATTTCCATGCTCAATGCTTATAATATGTATAAGATGAGCACCAGAAACAAACCACAGTACGGCGAATTCTGTTTGTCTGTCATCAGACAAATAGTATTCAAGTACCAAGGAACAGCATCTGCAATTGACTGCCCACCAAATTATCAACAACTACCTGCTCGTCTGAAGCATGGTGATCACTTCCTGGTAAAACTGCCTGCTACTGCTTTGAAGAAAAAGGCTCAGAAGAGGTGTTACGTCTGTGCACATACAAGTAAACGCCCACGACAATGCAGAGACACTCGTTTTATGTGTGAGGAGTGCAAAACTCCACTGTGCATGACACCATGTTTCAAAGAGTTCCACAGGCTGCAGAACTTCTAGAAACATGTCCTGTGACTGTATATGTGTATATAAAATATAGAAAAATAGTAATAAACAACATTTCATATCGTTTGTTTGTGTAAATATTTTCTGTAAACAAAATAATGACAACAGTGTTTACGCCCTTATTGTGTAGTATTGAAAAAGAAATAACTTACAAAATACTGATCATGTTGGCCTCAGAGGCCATAAAAGTTACTCAGAAAAAGAAAAATTGAAAAATAATTGAAAATAGTACATAAAAAAGTAAATAGAAAAATACCGGGTGACGGCAGTCGGCGATGTTACCATATGTTGTTCAATTTTGGCAAACTTCACACCTCCATATCTCGGTAAGTATTGACGTTAAAATTTTTTTGTTTAGCCTATAATGTTTAGAAAAAAATACTCTATTTTTTCATAAGAAAAATTTTTTTTTTTTTTTTTTGAAATTTGGCCGACCCTGAGAACGAGTTTCGGAGAGGGCCTGTCGACCCTCAAAGGGTTAACCCTTAAACTGTCCAAACAGATCTACGTTCACATGCATAGTGCTCCAAAAGTAGATCTACGTTTTTTTACGTATTTTCAAATATAAAAAAAAAAAAATGTAGATCAAAGTTTTTTTACACATTTTCAAATGTAAAAAAAAAAAAAGGTCTACATTTTTTTACATACTTTCAAATGTTGAAAAAACGTAGATCTAAGTTTGGACAGTTTAAGGGTTAATGCTCCACACATCTTCCATGTCAACAAGCAACACAGTCTTTGCAACAGTGTATGTTTAGTGCTCCACACATCTTCCATGTCAATGAGTAACCACAACTTGAATGTAAGACATGCTGTAGTAATTTGAACTTAATGGAATATTAAAAGAATCTGTTTGGCAAATTCTGAGGTGTCTGGAACATAACCTTTATTTTCCTACATGATCTTCACTTCATATAATACTAATTACTGTAATGATTTTCAGGAACATAATCCTGCTTGTTGTGAATTGGTTTACTACTGTCCCTCAATATGTAGCATCTTCAGTACTGCTGCTGGCTCATCTTCTGTTGTTCTGGCAGCAGTATTGTTAATACTGTTGTTGCTTCTATTATTGCTGTCACTGCTGCTGCTGGTAATAGCAATGGTGATGCTGCTGTTGCTAGTAACAATGTGGCATTTGATGTTGACAGAAGTGCAGAAGCTGATGCTAGTAGCAGTGTTGTTAAACATTTTTGTCTACAAAACATAATATAATTGCTGTGTAGTTGGATCTGGAGAATCATTAGCATTTCTCTTGTTTACTATGGTTAATATCCAAAGATAAGATAGGATACTATTGTTGCTGTCAAAGCCACAAGAGCCCATATCATACTGGGCCTTAGTTACTGGTGTCCAAGGAAGAAATATTAATGGCCTAAATCTAGCCAATAACAGCAAGTAGGTGGCAAGGGGGTGGGAAGAAAGATGCCTTGTAGACATGATACAAGCACTGAAAACTGCCACCTGAGAGAGAAGGTCAAGTTGCAACTTACAGGCAAATTTTATCCTTTTGTAATCAACACAATCAATACCTGGTATATGATACCATCAAGTTGTGATTAATGACCCATAATTTTATTATTTATTTTATTATCACACTGGCCGATTCCCACCAAGGCAGGGTGGCCCGAAAAAGAAAAACTTTCACCATCATTCACTCCATCACTGTCTTGCCAGAAGGGTGCTTTACACTACAGTTTTTAAACTGCAACATTAACACCCCTCCTTCAGAGTGCAGGCACTGTACTTCCCATCTCCAGGACTCAAGTCCGGCCTGCCGGTTTCCCTGAACCCCTTCATAAATGTTACTTTGCTCACACTCCAACAGCACGTCAAGTATTAAAAACCATTTGTCTCCATTCACTCCTATCGAATATGCTCACGCATGCCTGCTGGAAGTCCAAGCCCCTCGCACACAAAACCTCCTTTACCCCCTCCCTCCAACCTTTCCTAGGCCGACCCCTACCCCGCCTTCCTTCCACTACAGACTGATACACTCTTGAAGTCACTCTGTTTCGCTCCATTCTCTTTACATGTCCGAACCACCTCAACAACCATTCCTCAGCCCTCTGGACAACAGTTTTGGTAATCCCGCACCTCCTCCTAACTTCCAAACTACGAATTCTCTGCATTATATTCACACCCACACATTGCCCTCAGACATGACATCTCCACTGCCTCCAGCCTTCTCCTCGCTGCAACATTCATCACCCATGCTTCACACCCATATAAGAGCGTTGGTAAAACTATACTCTCATACATTCCCCTCTTTGCCTCCAAGGACAAAGTTCTTTGTCTCCACAGACTCCTAAGTGCACCACTCACCCTTTTCCCCTCGTCAATTCTATGATTCACCTCATCTTTCATAGACCCATAAATAAACACTTAAAATGTGTGCTGCTGCCCCTGTTCATTAAGCAGTAAACAGGATATGTACCAAGGCATTAGAAGACTGTCATGGGGTCACATTCAGGGGAAGACAAGCAGATGATTATAGTGGACACAAGTTACACTGCTTACTTTGATGTACACTAACAACTGTCATCATCCTAATTACTTACTCTTGTTATATAAAGCTGAATTACATGTTACATTATTACTCAAGAGAGCAAAAGAAAAAAATTGAAACTATCAGAAAGAGAAAGTACACAACATTAAATTGAGTACAGATATAGGATATAGGTGTAGAAGGAATGTCAGCATGGAGTAGTATCTAAGATATGCATATGTTACCCATGGAGAACTGGAAAAACAATCCTTCCTCCGCAAGCCGTGCGTGTCATAAGAGGCGACTAAAATTCAGGGAGCAAGGGGCTAGTAACTCCTCCTGTATACATTACTAGAAACTTTTGTTTTTCTTTTTGGGCCACCCTGCCTCAGTAGGATATGGCCGGTTTGTTGAAAGAAGAGAAAAATAATTTTTTTTTTGGGGTCACCCTGCCTCGGTGGGAGATGGCTGGTGCATTAAAAATATGCATATGTCTTTTGATTACTTGTTCATGGTTTTCAGGGTCGCTGCCTGAATGCTCAGTATCAACATGGTTCTGATCATTTACATTACTATTTTAAAAAAACACAACTTAAGAATACTTACTTGAAATGGAATGAATAATCCTGATGAACCACATACAAATATGACATCAACATTGTACACTTTGCATATATTTACAAATTCTACAAAAAAACTTGTGGCTTTCTGTTAAAGAACAAAAAGGCACAATACCGTGACTGGAACAATACACAAATAACCCACACATACGAGAGAGAGAAGCTTTTGACAATGTTTTTGTCTGACTTGGACCACTGACAAATCACAGTGTGACTTATAAATAACAGTGTGACTTATAAATAGTCTAAGTCACAGACCAAAACATCATCATAAGCTTCTCTCTCCTATGTGCGGGATATTTGTGCCTTTTGTTAATCCACTGATTAAACCTTTTTGCATGTCTACAACTTTTACAGAGAAACTTCAAGCTTATAATTTCCAGTTAGTGTACCTGTCTTGTATTACTTCTATTCACTGTGACAATGATACTTTGACAAATGAGTAAAACAACTTTTAATTAGTCTCAAATTTTTGAACAAGCAAATACAGTGGACCCTCGGCTAACGAACGCATCGCATAACGTTAAATCTGCCCAACGAAGCATTTGAGTGTAAAAATTTTGGCCTGGATAACGATAAAAAACTCGCCCAATGTAATTCGTCCCGAACCTGTCCGTCCAGCCTGAGCGCCTCAGCTGCCCTGCCATCATTGTTTACAAGCCAGGGTGGCCGGTTTCATGCATACATTTGATACATTTTGTACTATTCCATTGTTGATAATGCTTATAACTGCTAAATAAGCCACCATGGGCCCAAAGAAAGCTTCTAGTGCCAACCCTGTGGTAAAAAGGGTGAGAAATACTATCAAAATACTATCGTACCATGGTCAGCTGCTGCTGCACCACCGTCAGCTGTACTACTCGAAGATGTGGAGAGACTGTTGCTGATGTGACTTAACGAGAAACAATTACCGAGAAACAATTAACCCCAGAGGGTTAGCCACCCAGGATAACCCAAGAAAGTCAGTGAGTCATCGAGGACTGTCTAACTTATTTCCATTGGGGTCCTTAATCTTGTCCCACAGGATGCGACCCACACCAGTCGACTAACACCCAGGTGAAAAGGAAAAAATGCCTGGTACTAGTGCTCATATTGGTGAATTTAAGGCCAGCAAAAGTTGGCTTGAGAGATTTAAGAATCGTAGTGGCATACAGTGTGATAAGGCATGGCGAAGCTGAAAAATTCCAACCCCAACAAGTGTTCAATTGTGACAAAACAGGCCTGTTCTGGAAGAAAATGCCAAACAGGACCTACATTACTCAGGAGGAAAAGGCACTCCCAGGACACAAGCCTATGAAAGACAGGCTAACTCTTATGTTTTGTTGTAATGTTAGTGGTGATTGCAAAGTGAAGCCTTAACTCATGTATCACTCTGAAAATCCCAGTGTTCAAAAAAAACAGTGTCTCATCACTCATCAATACTCTTTAATAAAGGTAAGTGTCATTTTAACATTTATTTATATAGTTATTGTGCATGTCTTATTGTTTTCTTTGTAGGGAAATGCATTTTTTTAAAAAAAAAAATTTTTTTTTTAATACTTTTGGCTGTCTGGAACGGATTATTTGGATTTCCATAATTTTTTTATGGGGAAAATTAATTCAGCTAACGATAATTTCGTCTAACGATGAGCTCTCAGGAACGGATTAATATCGTTAGCCGAGGGTCCACTGTATACTAAAAATGTTCACAATGAACCCCAACACAGAGCTTCAAATGGCTCACTAATTAACTTACACAGCAGTCCGACTACATTGTAGCCGAACTACATCAGAATTCTTGGATAACAATGGTGTAACTCTTCTGCAGCCTCCCTGGTTATGCTGTGGGTGCCAGCACAAAATAAAAAACAGCAGATACTTAGGGCCTCCAAGAGATATTTTGCAAGGCAGAACAAGGCTGTTTTAGGGCCCCTGGGGGGTAGGGGGGTAGGCTGAGGCCCCCAGTATAAGTGAATTTTATATAATTATTTTTCTAAATAAATTAAAAATAGTTGAAATTACCAAAAAATTAAATGAAAAAATAAAAATAAAACATCTTTAGCTATGGGGCCCCTTAAGAGATTCACAGCTGGGCCCCAGACCAATGCACTGACTGAACCCCACCTTTCTCATAAGTCCCAGAGATACTTAACCTTTTGACTGCCACAACCCCAAATCCTGAAGTGTCTCCTGGTGTCCCAAAATATTTAAAAAAAAAAAAAAAAATATTTTTTCTTATGAAATGATAAGAGAATCTTTTCCCAATGATAATGACACCAAAAGTATGAAATTTGATGGAAAACTTATGGAATTATGCTCTTGTGAAGTTAGTGACCTTGGCGACATTTAAGCATTGGTGATTTCACCCACTTTGAGCCCTATTTTCGGCCAATTCCGTTGTACCAGTCCACTAAACTCATAGCTATTTCTTTAGAACTCCATTTGTTCTATTGATTGAGTACAAGAAACCATCCATTTACTGATTTCAAGTACCCAATAAAGTGGTCAGAAACTGGCAATTTGGCCAATTACATGCAAATTTAAAAATATGTCAATTTCAAAATAGAGTCCAGAATGAACAATGCAGACATTTCTGGCACTAAGATAACATTTTCTCGGTTCATCAGTCATGTCTCCAGGCACCTGTTATAATATTCTTCCTTTCTATTTTGAATTTTTTTCATACAAAAAAATAGATTTACTGTCATGCAGACTACTGCAATATTGTAATAATTGTATAAATAACGTCAATCCATTCTTGACAGCGTATCAGAATGGCTAGTTGGACATTTATTGGACAATGACATCATTTGTTTACTCTTGAACATCGGCAAAAATCGAACAATTCTGACAATTTGAGCTCCATTTCAAGGTTCTTTTCATAGAAAAACCAATCAAAATCACTTCTATTTCTATAATATGTTTTCCAATCTATCAAGTGAGACCAAGAAAACAAGAATACAACCATAAATTCTATACGAAAATACACCTCAAAGTTGGTGTTTTAATCCAAAAACACGGTTGGAGTTTTTTTTTCTCATTATGCACTGCGTGCTGCAGGATTTTTTTTATACTGTGCACACTGACCACACAGACCCATTCTTTCACATGTGGGCCTACCAGCTTTCTTCTGCTCAATTTGAAGCTGCTAGAATTTTTGAGTATATATATGTCAAAGACACTGGCTTGCAAGACATATATATATATACAACCAAAACAGTCAAAGGGTTAAAACACCACTGCATCGTCCAACATAGAACAGACTAAAACAATTTGAACCCACCCAGCCAAAAAATTGCATGTTCAAAGAGCAATGGTATAATGCACAATCACCACCATATACAGTGGACCCTCGGGTAAAGGCATCATCGGCTAACGGCTCGCTTTGGCATAAAAATATTGGCTCAGCTAATGCCAAATAACTCGACTAAGGGCTTTCATCCCGAACGTGTCCGTGTGGCCTGAGCGGGCCCGGCCACTCCATACTCATTGTACAGCCAGTGTGCCATTGTTTACAAAGCCAGTGAGGACAATTCCATGCGTACATGTGATATATTTTGTATTATTCCATTGCTTTTAACTGGTAAATAAGCCACCATGGGTCCAAAGAAAGTTTCTAGTGCCAGCCCTGTAATAAAGAAGGAAAGAAACACAGTAAAATTCAAGAAAAAACTCGTAGCAAAGTACCAAAATGGAGGAGGAAGAGAGAGGGGAGAATGTGCCTTCTGCAGTGATTCAGTGATTCTATGATATGTAAGATACTAAAGCAGCATGAATTGATAAATTCTATAGTGCCAGCCAGCGATAAAGTGTAGAATTAACAGTGTAGCAAGTAAGTTAAGCGAGTAAGCGATAGAAAAACGACACGAAAGTAACTCTCCAATGTTGAATGTGTATCAGGCCACTGAACATACGCCACCCTACTACATATCTTCCACCACCCTTAACCTCTGTCAGCATCTCCTCAATCAAACTAAGTAATTAAACTAACATCTCCTCCAAGGTAAGTGTAAATATAAGTGCAAATCTTTCTTTCTTTCAACACACCGGACGTATCCCACCAAGGGTGGCCCACCGAGGCAGGGTGGCCCACCGAGGCAGGGTGGCCCACCAAGGCAGGGTGGCCCACCAAGGCAGGGTGGCCCACCAAGGCAGGGTGGCCCACCAAGGCAAGGTGGCCCACCAAGGCAGGGTGGCCCACCGAGGCAGGGTGGCCCAAAAGGAAAAACGAAAGTTTCTCCTTTTACATTTAGTAATATAAACAGGAGAAGGGGTTACTAGCCCCTTGCTCCCAGCATTTTAGTCGTCTCTTACAACACGCATGACTTATGGAGGAAGAATTCTGTTCCACTTCCCCATGGAGGTAAGAGGAAATAAACAAGAACAAAAACTAGAAAGGAAATAGAAGAAAACCCAGAGGGGTGTGTATATATATGCTTGTACATGAATGTGTAGGGTGACCTAAGTGTAAGTAGAAGTAGCAAGACGTACCTGAAAATCTTGCGTGTTTATGAGACAGAAAAAAGGACACCAGCAATCCTACCATCATGTAAAACAATTACAGGTTTTCGTTTTACACTCACTTGGCAGGACGGTAGTACCTCCCTGGGTGGTTGCTGTCTACCAACCTACTACCTAGAATAAGTGTAAATATAAAAGTAAATATAAGTGTAAATATAAAAGGACCCCAATGGAAATAAGTCACTCTGACTTTTTTGGGTTATCCTGGGTACTTTACACATATGCTGCTATGTATGATAATCTATGTAACTGTATTTGTGTATACCTGAATAAATTTACTTATTTATAAATTAAAATGTAAATATTTCTTATTTATTAACCCTTTCAGAGTCCGTCCCATAGATCTACGGCTTTACATTCAGGGTCCAAACCATAGATCTACGCCAAAATTCTAGCAGCGTCAAATTTAGCGTGAGAAGGCTGGTAGGCCTACATAGGAGAGAATGGGTCTGGGTGGTCAGTGCGCACACTATAGAAAAGATCTGGACGCCCGCATGGCATTGTGGGAACGCTGGCAAAGTAGCTTTGTTCATCGTGCCTGGCGGCAAGGAAGCCCTCACTCCCCACTCACTCTCTGGGTGAATTCTGACTCTCCTCTTCACAACTTACAGTTCTAAGACTGATGAAAGTGGAGCTGAACAGGAATTCTATGGTTTTGAACCATATGGTACCATTGTGCCATATGGTACAGTGGTGCCATGTCATACAATGGTATCATATGGTACCATATGGTACAATGTATGATATAGTACATTGTACCATATGGTACATTATACCATATGGTACATTATACCATATGGCACAGGGTACAGGGACCCTAATGGAAATAAGTCTGTCTGACTTTGTTGGGTTATCCTAGGTTCTCCAAACATATGCTGCTAAGTATGATATTCTATGTAACTTTATTTGTGTATACCTAAATAAACTTACTTATGATGCCACATGCACTTGATTAAGTTTATTCAGGTGTACAGAAATACAATTACATAGATTATCATACATAGTAGCATATGTATAAAATCCTAGGATAACCCAAAAAAGTCAGGGTGACTTATTTTCATAGGGATCCTTGTATCTGTACCACATGGTGTCCTGTACTGTACGGTACCCTGTACCATATGGTACCCTGTGCCATATAGTACCCTGTGCCATATGGTACCCTGTACTATATGGTACCCTGTACCATATGGTACCCTGCACAATATGGTACCCTGCACCATATGTTATCCTGTACTGCATGGTACCCTATACCATATAGTACAATGTACCATATGGTACCCTGTAACATATGATACTGTGTACCATATGGTTAATAGGTGTTGGTGGCATGAAACACCAGCCAAGACTGAGTGAATGGTGATGCAAGCTAGCTACTGACTCTGCAGTTTGCAAGACAAAGCGCTTTGTCATCCACCTCAAGGAACATGTCGAGTTCCTGTACATTTGTAAATATATAATAGAACATTACTAATATACAACATTTTTCCATATTTTTATTGTAAACAATTATTGCAAACAAAATAATGATGAAAATATTAGTGTGGTTATTGTGTTGAATACAACAGTACCATATGGTACAATGAACGATATGGTATCATTGTACTGTATGGTGCAATGTACCATATGGTACCATTGCACCATATGGTACCATTGTATCATATGGTACCATTGTATCATATGGTACCATTGTACCAAATGGTGCCATTGTACCATATTCTACCATATGGTACCATTGTATCATGTGCCATTGCACCATATTGTACCATATGGTACCATTATACCATATGTACAATTGTACTATATGGTACCATTGCACCCTATGGCACCATTGTACCATATGGTACTATATGGTACTGTTGTATTCAACACAATAACCACACTAATATTTTCATCATTTTGTTTACAATAAACTTGTAAACAAGTTTTGTAAGCAATATAATGATAAAAAAATTAGAGCAGTTATTGTGTTGAATACAATGAGTGTACACTTATGCAATATACATTATACTGGTCTCACATGCCACAAATGTTATTAGAAAAAGAAAAAATCAGAAAAGAAAAAAGTATAAAAAACGTAAAATAAAAAAAAAGTGATTTTGCAGAAGTCACTGATGTTGCCGTCACCCGGTCATTTTGGGTCAACTTCCCGCTGCTGTATCTCGGTAAGTACTGATCAGAATTTTTTTTTTTATTACCTTCACAAAAATATTATCTTTAATTCTGTAATTTCTTTTTTTTTCAAAATTTCTTGGACACTGGGGCACCCCTTCCGATTTTGGCCTTGGACCTTGAAAGGGTTAATGTAAATATTTCTTATTTATAAATTACATACATTGTTTAAGTGTGATAGTGGTGGTGGCTTCTGCTGCCGCCTCCACCACCACTAATATGTACGGCTTCTCTCAGTGTCCCTTATAAACCCAACAACAACACTTACACCATTATGACATATTTTATTCATTCTAGAGTATATATCATGTTTCTATATTATTAATATTGTTTATAATGTCATATTAGATGAATTGTGATAGATAAATAAGCCATGATGAATGGTTTGAAAAACCGACAAGTTGAAGATTGAGACACTTATGCAACATATGGGAATCTTTATTCAGGAAACGTTTCGCCACACAGCGGCTTCATCAGTCCAATACAAAGTAGGAAGGTGTAAGGAGAGGAGGACTTTGAGGTAATCAGTCCCTCAGCCTGGAGTCGATGTGTTCAGTCCATCAATCTTGTAGAATGTACAGCATAGGGCCGTAGACGTAGCTTATATACTGTAGTCAGGTGAGGCAAAGCAGGAGGCGGCGAGGTCATAGTGGTACCATCCATAGTCTGAAACATATTGTTCCATAGTCTGAAACATATTGTTTCAGACTATGGAACAATACTCTTCTCCAGACTGAGGGACTGACCACCTCAAAACTTCAAGGGTGATGGACTGATTACATCGTCTTCACGTCTCTTCTGCTTCTATCAACTTTTCTGTACTCGACTGAAGAAGCCTACTGTGTAGGCGAAATGTTTTGAAATAAAGATACCAAGCTGTTGCATATGTGTCTTCCCTAACGTCCTGGTGTTAGCAACCTTAGTATACAAGTTTCATAAAGCTCAGTATGTTGGTACAGCTCACTGTCATAGTGTTAGCAACCTTAGTATACAAGTTTCATAAAGCTCAGTATGTTGGTACAGCTCACTGTCATAGTGTTAGCAACCTTAGTATACAAGTTTCATAAAGCTCAGTATGTTGGTACAGCTCACTGTCATAGTGTTAGCAACCTTAGTATACAAGTTTCATAAAGCTCAGTATGTTGGTACAGCTCACTGTCATAGTGTTAGCAACCTTAGTATACAAGTTTCATAAAGCTCAGTATGTTGGTACAGCTCACTGTCATAGTGTTAGCAACCTTAGTATACAAGTTTCATAAAGCTCAGTATGTTGGTACAGCTCACTGTCATAGTGTTAGCAACCTTAGTATACAAGTTTCATAAAGCTCAGTATGTTGGTACAGCTCACTGTCATAGTGTTAGCAACCTTAGTATACAAGTTTCATAAAGCTCAGTATGTTGGTACAGCTCACTGTCATAGTGTTAGCAACCTTAGTATACAAGTTTCATAAAGCTCAGTATGTTGGTACAGCTCACTGTCATAGTGTTAGCAACCTTAGTATACAAGTTTCATAAACCACAGTATGTTAGCACCTGTGAATTAATTCCTAATATTCAGGAGAGTGTTCGGTCCTCCTTAAGCAAGGGGTATTCGTAGCCAGTGAGGGGGGCTATAGATACAAGGGAGTGGAGCTATCCATCCCTTTCATCGACTGACCCTGACTGCCTATAAAACCCATTTGGGTTTAGTGCTTCCCCTAATTATAACACAATAATAATAATACAGTATTTAGCAAAGGTTGTGTTTCTTGTGTCTTGTGAACTTTGTGACGCACAAATTCTTAACTCTTTTACAGTATATCATATTTGTACAGTGACTGCATTGTGAAAGATGAATGGGATGTCATGACTTGGGATGTCATTTTTCACCATGATGTCAATGCACTTTTATTAAGGCAGCTGGAGTGAACGTGGTTTTTCTTATTAGTGCCACACTGCTTAGTGGAAAAATGGCTGTTTTAAAAATGTATTTATTCATGAATGTATTGCAACATCTGGCAAATTATAATATAAAAAAAGAAAAACAGAAATACCAGTGACATGACATTTTTTTTTATTTTTCTCCAAGGACTGAATTCAAGAAAATATGTTATCAGTCCAAAAATAAACAGCATAACTCAAAGAGAAGAGAGGAAATGGATTTAAAAGAGAAGACAAGTTTTAGAACTGAGGAAACATAAGGGATACGGTATAAGGGGAATTAAATCTACTAAACAGCAAGCAGGGTAAAGGAAGAAACCACTGCAATGCTCTGGGAACATATACAATTCTGGCAGCCACAGTGTAACTAGTTGGTAAACAACGTACTGTATTGTAAACATAAAAATATGAAGGTTGTACTCACCTGATTCACTCCTTTAACAGTACCACCTCGATACTGAACAAAGTCGTCAGAAGTCACTGAAGAAGAAAGTGACTGGTGGTCCCAACCAGTTAGCTGTAAACAGTTACAATAAAGACTAAGCATATTTTTAAACTATCACTTCTCAAATTCAAATTACTTTATTTCTTTTACACAGCATACAGATAAATTTACATGTAATAAAATACTGTTTGGTACAATAAATGAGACACATGTGCAACACTTGGGTATCTTTAATGAGGAAACATTGCACCACACAGTGGCTTCAACAGTCCATACAAAGGAGAATCTTGAAGAACAGGAGTAGTATGAGGTAATCAGTCCCTCAGCCTTGAGTCGATGTAATCAGTCCATCAATCTTGAAAAGAATACAGCATATGTGCAAAGAAGTGACTTATATATTGTAGGCAGATGATGAGGTGCAGCAGTCGTAGGTGGTAACATTTGTCCAGTGTGGAAGTAGGTCATGCCCAAGGGTTAGGCAAGTGAAGAATTCCCAATTATTAAGATCCCACAATCCCTTTGTATGGACTGATGAAGCCACTGTGTGGCGAAACGTTTCCTCATGTAAGATACCCTAGTGTTGCACATGTGTCTAACTTATCAACTTGTCGGTTCTCTGAACCATTCATCTACAATCCTGTCAGACACTGCAACTTCTTGGGATCTTAATACTTGGGAATTCTTCACTTGCCTAATCCTTGGGCACAATCTACTTCCACATTGGACAAATGTGTTACCACCTACGACTGCTGCACCTCATCATCTGCCTACAATATATAAGCCACTTCTTCGCACATATGCTGTATTCTTTTCAAGATTGATGGACTGACCACATCGACTCAAGGTTGAGGGACTGATTACCTCATACTCCTCCTGTTCTTCAAGATTCTCCTTTGTATGGACTGATGAAGCCATTGTGTGGCACAATGTTTCCTCATTAAAGATACCCAAGTGTTGCACATGTGTCTAATTTATCAACGTGTCAGTTCTCTGAACCATTCATCTACAACACTGTTTGGTACAAAATAAAGTTACTAGCATGTGGTTCGTTTTGGGCAAACTAATCCTAATGCTTAACGACTACCTAAAAACTAGACATGGATTATTAAGTAGGATTTCTTAAACTATAACTGTTTTTTTTTTTTTTTTTGCCAGTCACACAAAGCTTCAAGATTTTTTATGCAAGTTTACCAGTTTAAAAAATCAAACACTAAATTTTTTTAACACATCTGTCGTTTTCCACCAAGACAGGGTAACCCAAAAAAGAAGAAATGCTTTCATCACTCACTCCATTGCTGTTTTGCCAGAATATAATTACAGTGGTACCTTGAGTTTCGTACTTAATCCGTTCCAGGAGCTAGTATACTGAAGTCGAAGCAATAATTACCATATGAAATAATGTAAATCCAATTAATCCATTCCAGACACCCAAAAATATTACCAAAAAATACATTTTAAAGATTAATTATAGTTTTACATACACACAACAAACATAAATAGTACTTAAATTAGTAAAAGAAAAATAAACATTTAAAATAACATTTTTACTTACCTTTATTGAAGACTGTTGATGGCATCTGGAAGATAGGGAGGAGGCGTGAGGGAGGGCTTAGTGTTTGGACGAGGAATCCCCTCCCATAAAGACTTTAGGTAACAAGTCCTTATCTGGGGTTACTTCCCTTCTTTGTCTTTTAATGCCACTATGACCAGATTGAGAGTCACTGGACCTCTGTCTCATAAAATAACTGTCCACAGTCCTCTGTCTCTGGCACCTCTAAAATGGGACATGGTTCTGTCACTGAACTTGTTGCAGAGATGGCTTGTTTCAGCTTGGTCAGGGTGATATTTTTCAGCAAATGCCTGCACCCTATTCCACATTGCACAAATCTCCTTAACCCTTCAACTGTCCAAAGATAGATATGCGTTTTCATGTGTAGCGCTCCATCTTTGATTTTCTCCATAAGAAAGCATGTCAAAAAAATGTAAATATACTTTCGGAGCACTACATGAGCGAACAAGATCTACGTTTGGACAGTTTAAGGGTTAATCTGTGAAGAAGGCACCTCCTCCACTCCCTCTTCCTCCTCCTCTGAAGCAAGTTCCTCAGCTGTGGTCTGATGCTGTTCCAGATGAAGCTCTTGCAGCTCTTCAGTGGTTAGCTCTTCCCTGTGGTCGTCCACCAACTCTTCCACATCCTCCCCACTCACCTCCAACCCCATGGACTTCCCCAATGCCACAATACCTTCCACAACAGGCAGGACAGAAGCGATTGTTGATTTGCTTTTGCCATATATCCTGGCAAGCTCCACAAATCACACAGCACTCTAGTATTTTTGTACCTTCTCCTTCTTCACTTCTATGGTGTTTCTCACTCTCTTTACCACAGGGATGCCACTAGAAAGTTTCTTTGGGCCCATGGTAACTTATTTCACTGTTGCACTTAATAAACAAGCACCAAACACAATGAATTAATTGTGAAATGTTTGGATGAGCGTGCAAGTTAGTGTTTGCTGAAGCATAAACAAAGCCAGACTGGCTCATGACACCTGCGCAGAGGACACAGGCAGGTGAACAGGTCTGGTACATGGGGCACAATACGAAACTCAGTACAAAAGTGAGCCGAAAAAAGCGGTCTAAATTTGAAGCATACGATACTCGGCATACGAAACTCGGGGTTCCACTGTAAATATACAGTGGACCCCTGCCCTATGAACGCATCGCGTTATGTTAAATCTGCCATACGAAGCATTTGAACGCAAAAATTTTGCCTCGCCTCTCGATAAAAAACTCACCTTACGTGATTCGTCCGGGACACATCCCACATGTGGCCTCAGCGCCAGTGTTTACAAGCCAGCCAGTGCAGTCGCATCTACACATACATTCGGTACATTTCACATTATCCCAGTGTTTTTAGTGCTTGTAACTGCAAAATAAGTCACCATGGACCCCAAGAAAGCTTCTAGTGCCATCCCTGTGGTAAAAAGGGCAAGAATTAGTATGAAACTGAAAAAAGAGATTAAGGAAATGTGTGCAAAGTGGGTTGAACTGCAAACCTTTACGGATGAAAATCACCCTGACACAGCTACTGCAAGCCGTGTTGGCAACCTGTACAATGACAATGTTATGGCCCATTTTAGGAAAGTCTTAAAGGAACGGGAAATACAGAGCTCTATGGACAGATTTGTTGTGCGACAGAGGTCCAGTGACTCTCAAGCTGGTCCTAGTGGCATTATGAAGAAGGGAAGTAACCCTAGAAAAGGACTTGCTACCTCAAGTCCTAATGGAGGGGGATTCCCCTTCTAAACAATAACTTCCACACTCTTCCCTCTCCCATCCCATCAATCATCACCAGATCTTCAATAAAGGTAAGTGTCATGTATTCTATTCTTAGTAGAGTAATAACTGTGTATGCCTTCTTCAGTTTGTGTGTATTAAAATTAATATTTCATGTGGTAAAAATTTTTTTTTTTCATACTTTGGGGTGTCAAGAATGGATTAATTTGATTTCCATTATTTATTACGGGGAAAATTAATTCGGCTAACGATAATTTCGGCTTACGATGAGCTCTCAGAAACGGATTAATAGCGTAAGGTGGGAGTCCACTGTGTATATACAGCCTCTCCTCACTTAGCGACGTGTTTACTGATGACTCGGACTTATGATGGGCTCTCTGACCAGTATGCACACCTAAATAATGTAGTATATTAGAGGTGATTTCCTCTATTCTGTTTATTACAATATACAGTACAATACTGTGTAAACATTTAAAAATACAGTAGACCGTCATTTAGCACGAGTTTATTTGGCACGATTTGGGTATTGCATGATTGAAGAATTGCGGCACAATTTTATTTAACATGCTGTATAATTAATTTAACACAGTTCAGTTTGTTGGAAGAAGAAAAAAAAATCTCTTTTGCTCAAGCAGCCGCCTTGTTGTGAAGCAGCCGGGGAACCCTCCCGCCATCCCCACCACTCCCCAACACCACCCCACCATCCCAGCATCTGTAATTCATACGTGTCCAGTCCAGTCTTTCTCTGCTACAAGGCAGCTGTGTTTGTGAATTGTGTTATGATATTTTAATTACTATATCTTGTATCTGCCAACAAATCATGACACCCAGTAGCCATACCAGTGTTGCTGAAAGTGGCAAGAAGAGGTGTAAGGACTTAAGTCTTTGAATTAACAAAGAAACAAAGATATTAGACAAGAGATAACCTGTAGCTGTAATGAAGTGTTACTTTGTACACAGAAAGAGGTAAACATTAGTTTGTGTGACTGACTTACTGAATGACTGACTGACTGAATGACTTGACTGACTTACTGAGCGAGTTGTCTGACTTACTGAATGACTTGACTGACTTAGTGACTTGACTGACTGACTTAGTGACTTGACTGACTGACTTAGTGACTTGACTGACTTACTGAATGACTTGACTAACTGAATGACTTGACTGACTTACTGCTTCAGTACCAGAACATCTACCATCCATCTCAGCCCAGTAGGGTCATCACATAATTCTTCACTCTCTTCACAATCATCCACAAACACCAGCACCCACAATTTAAGGTAAGAAATACTATTATTTCTGTTATATTTGTAGTCTTAAGCAGTAAAAACAACATAATACATCACAACAATGAACTAAAACTGCATATTCACTTTTATTTTTGTAAGATGTGGGAGCCTAAAAAAAAGTTGTTTGGCTTTCTGGGGGCTCCCAGGAATGTAACCCTATTTTTCCCATAAGTTCTTCAGTTCATCTAACATGATTTTACCTAACACGGCATTTTCAGGAATGTAACTACCGTGCTAAATGACGGTCTACTGTATACTAAAAATGTTATAAATGATGTAAAGATGACATTAAACCTTTCAGGGTTTCGGCCATACTAGTACGGCTTATGCACCAGGGTTTTTGATGTACTTGCACGCATAAATTCTAGCGCTTTCAAATCTCACGGGAAAAGGCTGGTAGGCCTAGATGTGAGAGAATGGGTCTGTGTGGTGGGTGTGCGCAGTAGAAAAAAAATCTGGGACCCAGTGGCACATT